>NC_092256.1:11216888-11219388 GCF_036320965.1 Panulirus ornatus | reverse complement strand
CCCATGAATGGTCACCACGGAGAAATTAAGATATGTACTAATAAAATCGGCAGTGTCTGTATGCCTGTCTGTCTGTTTATCTGTCTGTCAGCGCCCCAGGGGATACAGTCCCTAGGGTGAGGCGCTGGTGGATGTGAAAGGGCAGACCTAGGAATGAGAGGGGCCGGCTTGGAAGGCAGCCCCAGGGATACAGTCTCTGGGATGAACGAGATAGACCTAGAGGAGGCAGTCCCCGGGAAAAAAAATCAAAAACCACTGATTCCAACCCGGGCAAAGCCAGGAACGTGGACTTGGTTTATGATTATGCATAAATCATACAGATTTACTGAGTGGACCTACTGCATAGTGCCTATAATATACGCCTCCCTCCATGTGTTTCCCCATGAATTTGTTCATACAGCTGTAAAATGGTGTCCTACAATCTCATTCCATTTAAGATATAGTTGAAGGTAATGCCACATCTGCAACATTCTTCAGTCTTTGATTTTCTTCTAAGTTTTGTCAGGGTTCTGTTCTTACCCCCAGACTTGTGTCCTTGTCTGAGAAGTCGTCATCGTCAATCATTTACGTCATTTCTCAGTGATCCAAGACGTTCCCAAACCTGAAGCTGTATCAACACAACACCTAAGTATGTCCCTGAGTATCTCTGGCAGCGTCTACACCTCCGCTTCTGTTACTGACCCCTGGGTGTCTTGTAGTCTCTCACTCTCCCCTACTGTTACTGACCCCTGAGTGTTCGTCTCCCCAACCGTTACAAATGAGGAATGCTCTCCAATTACCCCAACAGACCATACCTCCGCTCCCAAACAGCCTTGTTAGACATAGTCCATTGTACTACGACAACAACAGCATCTCTCACTCATGGTGAATTTGGTCATTAGAACTCCCTTGCCTTGCATGATCCGTCCTACCTACATTCACCTTATTTCAAACCTGACATTGTAACTGAAGTCGTCTTCTGAAAAAAAGAATTTCTTTTGCATCATGTGTAATGAAGAATTACTTCTTTACTGACCGAGATATTCGGTGTATTACGATCCCTCAAAGTGGACTGTCTCTATCAAACGTACAAACCAATAGATAAAAAAACATCTCGTGACTCCCATTTCTCCATCAGATACTACGTGCTGTCGAAGGACCAACAGGAGAAATGAGAGGGACGAGGTGGTCACCACACAGCCCACAGCACAACCAAGATAACATGGAGCGACGCCTGCCTGCTGAGGATCCCAACACCTGTACCTCTCCAAGACCTACTACTGCAACCACATCAACACCTGCAGAACATCTGTGGCGGCCGTCACCACACAGCCCACAGCACAACCAGGATAACATGGAGCGACGCCTGCCTGCTGAGGACCCAACACCTGTACGTCTCCAAGACCTACTACTGCAACCACACCAACACCTGCAGAACATCTGTGGCGGCCACAACCTCCACGCTCTGAGGCATCTGAGAAGAGAGTATGTAGAATAGTGGCACCTGACCATGAGAGGTCAGGTCAAAGGCCATGCCCTCGTATCCAAGGGTCGTACCTTCGTGATGAAGGATGCTGGTATACGTCATGTGAAGGGTTTTGACCTGGTCTTTCTTTACGTGTGTGTGTGTGTGTGTGTGTGTGTGTGTGTGTGTGTGTGTGTGTGTGCCACGCACCACATACCAGAACTATGCGCCACTGCCTCTTAATAGTACAAAATGAACCTCGATAATCACTGTAGTGATGTATGTCCATACTGTACGTGCACAATCACAGCCATTAATCACATAATTGTATCATTTGGTACCGCCATTAACCTCCTGCACCTCTACTGGTCATTGTGGTCTTGGAATCTTTTTCATCGCCAGAATCGATCCTGATCGTAATCTGTATCACTCGCTTCTGCTCACAGATGCAATCTTCCGTCCTGATATTCCTCCAGTAATGTCATAAACCACAAAACATCTTGTCTTTCTTTTTTTTTCTTTTACCAATGTTCCCACTCACGACCCTGTGGCCAGAGCCACCTGAGGAAGAACTACACACAAAAACATAATCCGTGGACAGCCTGATGGTAAAGTATTGCTCCCAGGGGCAATATTTACTAAACCCGGATACTCCTCCCTCGACACACACACACACACACACACACATTGTTTCGTGTCGCTCGACAGAGAAGAACATCTATTTGTCTTACTCCTCCTCCGAAGAAGAAGAAGCAGAAGTGTAAGCACCGCCAGGCCTGACACACACACACACACACACACACACACACCAGGCTGCTGCAAACCTCGCGTTAAATCAGCGTGAGAGCCAAGCAACAGAAAACGCGGCTCGCCGCCAGCACCACCCAAAGCCATCACCAACCAGGTGGCACTGCGTCCCTCCGGGTGGGGTCTGGCAAGACTCAACGTCTTCTGCACGGGCCATGGTGGTCCTCCTCCTCCTCCTCCTGCTCCTCCTGCAGGCGCGTGTGACGAGGGGATCTTACCTCACTTCGTCCACTGACCTGAAGTGCGTCT
>NC_092256.1:11206888-11211888 GCF_036320965.1 Panulirus ornatus | reverse complement strand
TAAGCACGTCCTTCACCTATTGGCTTGCCAGAGGGGCGGGCAGACGTAACGGAAGTCGAATGTGTTTGTCAATCAACACTTCTCATTAAGACCCCCGACTTTGTATTATCTCCCCTCCGCCCTTGGTGCATGGTCTTGCCCTTCATGAATACCTCCCTGACGGTGGATATGCCGGAGGGAGCGGTGGGCTAGGGATCCCCCTGCCTCACTCTATCCTCCCTTTATCTATACACAATAGGACCATAGACACCCATGATGGGTCTACGGCAGACAACTTCGCCAAAGACCCATCGCACTCACATGTCCTCCCGTTGCTCCTCACTCCTCACCCAGCCTCGTTAGTGATCTAATCTCATCATCTCAGACGGTAGTAGGCCAACGTTACCAAATCGTTGGTAACGAAGACCTCTGGTGGTAACGAGAGTCGTCCAGAAGATACGTCATAGCAGGTTGACAAGTCCCACTCCCAAGTGAATTGGAATATGTGAATAGAATTTGACGTTCAGATATAATGGTCAATAATGGTGAAGGTTGATCTGTCTATGTTAAGTAATGCCATACACGTAGGGTTCACGTAAGTTCAGAGCATTTCACTGTATCACACTGAAGTTTCAGACTGGGGTTGTGTACGCAACCCTTAACATCTTGGGAGTGGATGGGCACACGATAGTATACGCTGGTGTTGAGGGGACGAAATGTAACAGCCAAAAGACATTATACAACTGAACTGAAATGGACAATATACGGAGCCTCAGATGACCAAAATAAACCTCTGGAGTTAGAACTGAAACGTTCAATTCCTCTCATTCGTAGAATCTCGAACGATTTCTTAATCACTACTGAAGACTGAGACAAGAGGGAGAAAAAAAAAAAACAGATGAATGGATGAAGATTAATGAATGGGAGGTATAGTGGGGCAGGTGTTGTGCCCGGGGGGGTGGCTCATCCACGACGCCAATTATCCTAGCAAGGTAAACAACAATTTGTCTTCCTCCTCACCTCAGGAGCCTGGCCACATTCCATAACCTCCCTCGGTAGGGTAACATCTTGCAATGTAATCGAATCGCTTCTTCTTTTTCCTTCACAAATGTCAACTAACCCATCAAATAGTTTGTCTCTCACCTTCCTGTGGTGTCAACGGAAGGGGGCCTGTTAACTAATCGTACCTAATTTCCACGAGAAATGGAGAGTCGACCTTCTCAACTGACAAAAACGCCCTTCAGTACACGATAAAGATAAAGCGTAAGTGATAGCAAGACAACCACAGCTTTGATTCCTCCGTCGCTCGTCAACACAACACACCTTAGAACTGCCTACTCCATTAGACCATTTGTCTAATATCTAATCTAATATCTAACATAACACTCCGAAAATCTGAAAATGTTGTTCATACAGCGTACATTTACATTAGATAATTCTAATAAATGATGAAGAAAAAGTAACTCCATACGTGCCTAGCCTCAGACTGGTGTTCTCCATGTGTCCCCCTGTAGGTAAGGTGTTGGGATGTTGATGCCAAGGTCTTATTACTCTGGTGTTTTGAAAGGCACTTGAAAGTCCTAGTTCACACTACAACATCTGTCGAGAATATTAGAAATAAAAAAAAAACGCCACGGAGAAGCGGACCTGCTCTCCACGCCCTACGTTTTTCTTTTGACCGACACGCACTTGGAGAACTCTCTCAGAGGAACCTGGCTGGCTTAACGCACGGGAGAGCCACTCTCTCCTCTGTCCTACACACACACACACACACACACACACACACACACACACACACACACACACTTCCTCTTACTCTCCCCTCCAGCCCAATACACAGTCCCCCTTTCGTTCATATATATATCTTCCCCTGTGTCTCTGGCTGCGACACATTCACCTCAAGCCTTTTAAACACATAAAGCATTCTCCTCTCTCTAACCCATACACATTTAGCGCTCGGTCGAATGATCATCGTTCTCTCTCCAAGACTTCGACCTTAAGGTCCAGCAGAGTAGCGTGTGACGATAATGACGTCAGAGTGGAGTGTCGGCCGGCGATAACAGCTGATCCCGTTCCAGCCCAAAAGATGAGCCTTCACCAACATGTGTGTGCGGTGGGCAACTCTCTGTGTGTGGCCCAGCGGTCTTGACCCTCCTCTCTCTCTCTCTCTCTCTCTCTCTCTCTCTCTCTCTCTCTCTCTCTCTCTCTCTCTCTCTCTCTCTCTCTCCTTAGATATATGGTAAAGCAAATACAAATACATATACATTTAAGTAAGGTTCTACATCGGGGTTTTAAAAAGCGATACAAGTTAAACGCGTGGGTTTAAGTTTCTGGCTATGGCTTCATCGCTACTGAATTAATCGCTTTATGACTCTATGATTTTGTAGAGTAATCGCACTCAAATAACACGTCTGGGATGCGTGGTGTCGTCTGGCGTTCACCTTCGTGACCGATTAAAGTTCGTCTCACTATACAGGAAGCTGGGTGCTATCGCTCCCTCCCACCACCACGCCCAGACCCCGTTATCTTACAATGTGGGGGAAAAAAAAAAATATATATATATATAACGTATTAAACTTTCCACAGCAACGCTTCCCCTGTGCGTCTGTACCTGGCGCACTTCTGCTCATTTCCTGTATCAAGTATGAGCGGCAGGTGTGATCTCTCAAAAACACACGCAGGCCAGTGTTATCGAAATACATCACTATGGTCTGCAGTCATCAACGTCTGTATTGTGCCCAGGTCATCACAGCAGTCATCAATGTCTGTATCGTGCCCTAGGTCATCACAGCAGTCATCAATGTCTGTATCGTCCCTAGGTCATCACAGCAGTCATCAATGTCTGTATCGTCCCTAGGTCATCACAGCAGTCATCAACGTCTGTATCGTGCCCTAGGTCATCACAGCAGTCATCAACGTCTGTATCGTGCCTAGGTCATCAACTTCTGTATCGTCCCCAGGTCATCAACCGTCTGCATCGTGCCCAGGTCATCACAGCAGTCATCAGCATCAATATCGTCGTCGGGGTCATCATCATATTAATATAGCCATATTAATACAGCCACAGCTGTCGTCCCAGGCCTCACCAGCAACCCTCACGGCGGGTCTCTCCCCCACACAGCCCTTCCTCAAAGCCACAAGCTGTCCACCTCCCTCCCTCCCTCGCTCCCTCCCTCATCATCATCATCACTAAGTCCCTCTGCCTCAGTTGCGTAGGTAGCGCGTCTCCTGGAGGCGGCCCACGCCCCTTCTTGCCGTCTCATCCCCCCATAACATATAACTATCTATTGAGGAATGATTACATGCAAACGCTTTCCAAGGCTCCTTGTTAACCACCCTACTAGCGCAGGCACACACACACACACACACACACACACACACACACACACACACACACACACACGCGCGTGTGCACGTATAAAGAGTTACACACACTGATGATATTCTCGTCTGCTCTCGGCCAAACCTCCTCCCTCTCCGTTTTCTGTCTTCCGTTCTCCATAATCCGAATTAAAATAAAATCCAAAATTCCCGACCCAGAGCGGACGTCCCCAATCCCGCATCAACATATTTCTGTACTTAGCCGTCCGACCCAACGAGCAGAAATCCACATAAATTCAGGTGATATTCAATTTCTGTTTCCCACCGTCCACGGAAGGGGATGGCGGTAGTGGTAGTGGTAGTGGCTGTGCTGGGAACTGACTCTGTGTGTGTGTGTATATCCTTCCTTCCCATGTTGTTGTTTGTGTGTCCATCTGTCCACTCCTGAGGCAAACGGCTCCAGTCCTGTTGACGTGGTCGACGAAACGAGCACAGGCTATGCTGGATGGTGAGGGTCGAACGGACAATAGGCAAATGACTTGAGGGGAAAACTCTCTCTCTCTCTCTCTCTCTCTCTCTCTCTCTCTCTCTCTCTCTCTCTCTCTCTCTCTCTCTCTCTCTCTCCATCTCAGTGCAAACTGTAATTCGGTGCACAACATCCTTGACTACAGACACTTCGGTTTTCCTATACGTCCTAGTTACACGAGAGAAAAAAAAGTATGTGGAAAAAAAGTTGTTTTTTTTTTTCTTGTGGGGACCGAATCTCAGACAAGCCACGGTAGGCCTGAGGCAACACAACACTTGGGTCATCAGAGGCTGGTTCTGTCGACCTCCCCAGCCTGGCGCGGCCCCGCCTGAGATGGAGGAATAATTCCCCTAAATTACCCCGCGCCCAGCGGCAGTAAACGAGGCGAGGACGGCGCCCTAGGGGAGAAACACGGCTGCCTGAGGGGGAGGAAGTGGAAATCTTTCCCGAAGGCGGGGAAAAACGAAGCAGCTGCACGGGGAGGTCGGGCTGACGTGGAACCTTGTGGCTAGTGAAGGACAGCGGGTGGAAACACCCGTGCTGTGACCAAGCGACGACCTAGGAGACGAGAGGTAGGCGGATATGCCACACTAGAAGGCACGCACACACTCACTATTCGTACGAAGAAATGAAGCGCAGGGGAGGGAGGTGTGCATACAGCGAGGAGTGGAAGCTCCACGCCTGATAAGACACCTGGTATGAACATAAAGACGCGAGGTAGAGAGAGATGACGAAGATCTCCTTATCTACTAGAGAGGGAGGACTCACCCAGGATGCGGTAGGGCGGTGCAGAAGGTGACTGCTCCACATCTGGTGTGAGGGGGTGAGAAGAGAGAGGTTGAAAGCTGGTCGGGCGATGCAGCACAGTGAGTGGAGCATTTGCAACCTGATGCCAGGTTAAGACCCCGACCCACCTCCACACACAAGGGGAAGAACCAAGACTTGAGAGGCTTTGAGGAACCCCTGAAGAGGTTTGGCATCTGCCTGGGGAGACGCGAGACCCCGGAAGGAAGACGAGAGGTGCCATGCCAGGAGGAGACATGTTAATTCACCCAGTCAAGTTGACGAGACGAGGGTCGTCTGGCGTGCGTGTGTGTGTGTGTGTGTGTGTGTGTGTGTGTGTGTGTGTGCGTGGGGACTAACGCATCTGACAACGCACATGGATAAATCCAAA
>NC_092256.1:11146888-11204388 GCF_036320965.1 Panulirus ornatus | reverse complement strand
TCTCAGCCACGAGAAACATCAGCATCGTCGACACAGGACATAAAAAAAAAAAAGGAGATTTTTTCCAGACATGAGACTTCACAGTCTGAGAGAAATACCGGTCGTTAGAGACCAGGGTTCGAACCACCAGTGGTCAGAACCTCTCACGCGAGGTGTACAAGAGTAGCCAGGGAGGCTGGTGCTGGCGAGGAATGTGCAGGACCCTTGGCGAATGGCATGCAGGACAGGGCCCAAGGCCGGTTGTCGGCATATGATTATAATTTGTGATTACTATTTGTGTGTTACGGGGAGTTGAGTCTTACAGTCGTGCTGCCTCGTCTCTTAACCTTGTACACATGTACCGTGTCTCTACTCCTCTGTGTGTGTGTGTGTGTGTGTGTGTGTGTGTGTGTGTGTGTGAGTGTATAAACACACCACCCCACCACACACACACATGCCCTCACACCCTCCCATCACTGCTGGTCAAACATAAACATCTAAAACTCTGGGGTCGACGAAATGCCTGCCGTAAAGTTCAAACAATCATTTCCTACCTTGTAAGAACATGAATAATGAGACACACACACACACACACACACAGAAAAAAAAGAAAGAAAACATAAATCTAAACAATGGGCCATTAAAATGATAAATGCAAGGTGTTTAATGAAAAAAAAATATCCAAATCTGAAGGCTGATTTCAGTATCGAGCTGAACAAATGTACAAACTGCCAGTTCGTGAACTCATATAAACACACACCCACCAGTACTCAGAAGCGTATTAAAGCCGATTAAGACACTGTAATTCGTACAACTGTTGAACGAAAGGTCAGTACTAATTTCTGCCTTTGAGCTCGGCCTTCTAACGTATCCTGTACAGTCGGTGCGTCTGTGTGTGTGGGGGGAAACCTGCAGCAATCAAGAGTGTGGCGGATTTATAGTTGGTCCAGCAGGTAAGAAGACCACACCACCACCACCACACGACCACCACACACACACACACACACACACACAAAAAGGCAACGTGCATCACAGGGCCAGACACATCGCCCAACATCCCCCACGTATTCCCTGCGTGTCGTACAAGGCGACTAAAAGTGGGTGGGAGCGTGGGAGCCTGGAAATCCTCCCCTTCTTGTTTTACTTATCCAAAAGAAGGAACAGAGACGCGGGCTTAGTGAGATTTTCTTTCCTATGAGGCTCAGTCATGTGTTTTTGACGCTACCTCGCTGACGCGGGAAATAGCGAATATGTGTGTGCGATGGGAATTAATAAAGGCCGACGGTATGAATTATGTACATGTGTATATATATGTATATGTTTGTGTGTGTATATATATGTATACGGTGAGATATATAGGTATGTATATTTGCGTGTGTGGACGTGCATGTATATACGTGTGTATGTGGGTGGGTTGGACCATTCTTTCGTCTGTTTCCTTGAGCTACCTCGCGGGAGATACCGATAAAGCAAAATAAATAAATAAATAATATATATATATATATATATATATATATATATATATATATATATATATATATATACACCAATAGCCCACCCTGAGGTCATATATTCTAAATCTGTCACAGTGCATCAACCCACCTTTGATAACGCCAACTCTGACGAACATCATATGAACTCACTGAGTGCTCACGTTCCATCGTATATAATCCAACAAAGGTTTCCAGGACAAGAGAAGGCTAACTTGACTCACAAATATCTAACCGAAACTATTTCACAGTTTAGTAATTAGAATCTAGGAACTATCAGGCACATAACATCATGGATCTAGCAGACAATCAGTGACGAAAGATCGTTCCACGGAGAAATCGTAACACCTCGGATACCTTTACACTCCACAACCTCCTCACAACAGTGTACAGTGCCATGAGACGCAGGATGCATACGTATACCCTCACCATGATCATACAGCTCGGCAAAACGGCAGAGTTCATCCGACCCAAGAGATCGCGTTGTGAATGACAGACGAATTTTTACGTTAACCTTGTACTAAAATCTGAATTCTGAATAAGATATGTTAAAAAAAAAAACTGATTTTTATATGCAGGTAAACTTCGTATACCTTCATAACCACGAAGTCGTGGGAGGAAATGATCTGTCTTATAAATTCCTCTCTGATAAAGATATGGGTTATCATGCGAGGGTGATCAGGACCCATGTGACGCAGCTTATAATGATTGTTAACCCTTTCTTCAAGACCGTATGACCCTTGGGCACGAAGATACGAGAGTATGACACGACTTGACCTCCTCACCCTCGAGGGTCAGGTCGAGGATCAGGTCGTCATACCGTCGTGCTCGAGTGGTTAAGAGAGAGAGTCAGTCCACTTCAGGTCAACGCTACTCGATCAGCAGCTGTGGGGCAGAGGGACCTCCGAAACCAACGAGGGAAGCACCAGGGCAGGAGAGGGAGGACCTGGGCGTGGCCACACCACCTGAATATTCAGTGGGACGCAGACCCACCAATCCTCGCCTCCCCTCCCGACTCCGTCGTGGTTGACACCTGACTAGATATGCTTTTTGGCCTACTTATGGCCTACCTAACACCACATGACGTTTCTTATTAACACCTCATATTCTCCCTGGCACACTTTTGACACAACCATGTTCAGAATTCCATATGACACGCCGCCTTGACACCACATTACATCCGACATTCCCTTGACACCGAATTCTAAACTTGAAGTGCCCCCTCTTGACACCTTTGACACCTCAAGATTTCACCAGATATGCTCTTTCGACACCTTATATTCCACTTGACACGTGACTATTAGCATATACAGCACCCATGCCTTCCCCTCTACGCCCTCTTGACACGCTATATTTGACACTCAGATGATGACAGCTATACGACAAATTCTGCTTGATCCCCTCCGCCTCCACCTCTCCTCTCTTGACACCAGCTCACACAGCCCACCTGACACCCACACCTCCCTCACACCCACAACCCCCGCCCGCACACGACATCTGACGCGTCCCCTCCGAACATATTTCACTTGACGTTCCACATTTACAAAAACCAGATACCCGCATCCTACTGTGACCCATTGTTCACTCACACTCTACTGACACTTCTTACGTGCCATTTGACACCTACACCCCACCATGCTCCACTGGACACGCCCTCCGGACATTCCACGTGACACCTACACCCCACGCAAACCCAACACATGAAGCTACACTTTGAGAGGTACACTAGCGTCTGAACGCCCTCAGCCTAACACCAGTCTACACGCTCCACACTTACACTTCAGCTGAAGCCTACACCCCATCCTCCACCTGAACCATTAAGTTTGACCTTTCGATCGTATGGTTCACTTGACTCAGTCGGTACTACACCTCTGGTTAACTTAACAACACAAACACCACATGACACATGCGACCTACACCTAGATTCATATTTGCACCTCCCTCCACCACCTGATACACCCTATCTGTATCCTCCTTACCACTTACACCCCTGACACCACTAAACACACGTCTCCCGTCACATAACATCACCATCACATACCACAGGCAACACTAACACACGTCTCCCCTCATATAGCAATACAATCACATACCACAGGCTCCAACAACACATGTCTAACGTCACATAACATCACCATCACATACACACGTTTACCGTTATATAACATCACCATCACATACCACAAGCTCCACTAACACACGTCTCCCGTCACATAACATCACCATCACATACCACAAGCTGCACTTACACACCGCGTCTCTCGTCACATATCACCATCACATACCACAAGCACCATTCAGTAGGTAGCTCTCCCACTTCTCCTTACCAAAAAGCACATCCATCTCTTAACATGATGGATGATGGTAACACGACACACACACACCACAAGCTTCCCCTGACACTCACTGCAGTGAACACACACCTCCAGCATAACATGACAGTGACACCCTCACACCACACACCCCCCCTCGACCTGACACTTACGTATCGAGTCGTGCGGCCAAAAGACGTGACAGGAAGTGTTCCCTCCACCCCTAGCTAGCAGCCCAACCCTCCACACACACACACACACACACTAAGACCCCCACGTCTGAAGATAATTCCTCTCGCTCTCTTCCGCACTTAATTCCCGCCTGAACAACGACAAGGTCGTCCCCCATTTAGGACTTTTAAACTCGTGTTAAAAGAAGTTTTAAAACTCACGGAGGAGGAGGAGGAGGAGGGGAGTGTCGGCAGCGGCAGCGGAGTGGGGGCCCGGCCCTCTTCGCCTGCACCAAGACCAACCCTGACTTAATCCTCGCCAGGACGAGGCTTATGCGGGCCGTCGTCTGACACTTGACTTTAGAGAAATGAAGGTAAAAAGGCGCAGCAGAGGAGGAGGAGGAGGAGACACACACACACATCGCCTGCTGGGCAAAAGGGTAAATGGCATGGGTGCACCATGATGGTCATACGCTGGGGGGTTGTTTCGCCAATGAGACAGAAGTTACATGTTCACAGCCCTGGCCGCAGACACAGTCCCTGCAAGGAACTTACACGAATATCTTGCTAAAAGGACAAGGGCTGATCGCGTAATGCTCACCGCTGGAAGATCTTAAGAGTTCCGAAGAACGCGTCATGTGAGTAATGTGTCGCTATGTGTGAGGTGGTGAGGTTGGTATGTTTTTTTTTGTGGACTGAATGCCAGCAGGGTACATGTTGGGGGTGCGAGGCAGAAAGAAAAAGACAGCGACGTGGGTCAAGGGTGGGTGGGTGGGTGGAGGGGGAGAGAAATCTGAAAGCCACTGAAGTGTTGGCTCACTGTGCCGCCGTCACTAACCCTCACCGTCGGGTAGCACCAGTAACAAACCTCTCTGGTGGGTGGCTGTCTACCACCTACAGTATGGAGGAGGGAGACTTACACTCGTGGGGACAAGATCAGGTCACCCCTTCCTCTTCTCTCTTCCGTGACGGGAAAATCAAATACCACCTCCAGTATGAGGGAGAGGAAGATTTACACTCATGGGGACAAGATCAGGTCACCCCTTCCTCTTCTCTCTTCCCGGATGGGCAAATCAAAGACCTTTAGTCTTTCCATGTAACTCAGCGCTCATAATCCTGCCTGTACGGGGAGAGTCTTCCACTCGTGTTCCACTCCATCTCTTACCCTTATATATATATATATATATATATATATATATATATATATATATATATATATATATATATATATATATATATATATATATATATATCTTTTTTTTCAAACTTCGCCATTTCCCGCGTTAGCGAGGTAGCGTTAAGAACAGAAGGCTGGGCCTTTGAGGGAATATCCTCAACTGGCCCCCTTCTCTGTTCCTTTTTTTTTTTTTTTTGAAAATTGAAAAAAAAAACAAAAAACGAGGGGAGGATTTCCAACCCCCTGCTCCCTCCCCTTTTAGTCGCCTAGTGGCACAGTCCGCAAGACATGAAGAGGTGGAACACCATCTGTCCCACACACGCCATGCCCACTTGTGGCTGGTATAACACTTTGAGGAGGAAGACGTGGCTCAGGGAAGCTATACGTTTAATCAAGAGGTGTGACGAGGGAATGAGATGTAGAAGAGAGTAGAATTCGTAAGGCGCCGTACAGAGCGAAGTCATCAGCTGGGGAGGAGGAGTTACCTACAAGATGACCAAGGCGGAAAAAAGAGGAGGAAAAGGTTGAATTACACATCCCTGGATGTAAGGTCAAAGGACCAAAAAAAACGCTTTAAAATTCAAGAATAAGTCTGGTGGGCACAGTTTCCTTTCTTTATGAACGCACGCTCGACTCCCGCAGAATAATTGCTTTGCGATGATTCCCAGCAGAATGGAACGCGAAATGAGAACCAGGAGAAAAGAACGACTCCTCGAGCACAAGAGACTTAGTCTGGCGGTCTATTTCGCCACACACACACACACACACACACACACACACACACACACTTCGTCTCTTCGTTGTACATCAACTGACTGTTTTATTTCTCTCTTGTGTCTTCCCTGATGATGTGATTATTACACGAAAGTGCACTTGGGAACTTACTGTGTTTCATTTTCCCCGCGGACTCATAGGAATATTATATATATATATATATATATATATATATATATATATATATATATATATATATATATATATATATATATATATATATACATATAACCGGAGAGCGTAGTATCTGCTATGAAAAGAGTGTATTTTCCGAGCAGAATTCAGAAAACAAATGCACTACCTAATTCCATACGCCACGTAAACATTAATGGAACGTTGATTGCAATGAGTCGGTCGATACGGGACAGCTCCCGCCTCCCGTGAATGCTCTCATTATTATATGAAAAAAAAATATATATACATAAATATTCACCGAATCTCGTCCCCCAAACATGGTAGCTGACAGGACCATAGGAAGCGCTGCTACAAATTTCATGTTAATCAGATTACAAGCTCGCGAGTCGCAAAGGACACAAGCAAAATAGACACACGGGAGGGAGGGAGGGATGGAGTGAGGAGGGTCGAGGAGGGTTTAGTGTTTGTGTGTGATGTTTGTTGTGTGTTGGACACATGGTGATGACTTGGTTATTTGTTGTTGCTGCGTTGTATGCTGGTGATGAAGGGGCTCTACCACACCAGTGAGGCCGCTGGTGCGGGTGGGTTGTGACGCTGTGGTGACTGGTGGCGCTGATGGTGATGGTGTGGTAGTGGTGGTGAGGGTGGTGGTGTGGTAGTGGTGGTGATGATGGTGGTGGTGGAGGTGTTGGTGGTGGTGTGGTAGTGGTGGTGATGATGGTGGTGGTGGAGGTGATGGTGGTGGTGTGGTAGTGGTGGTGATGATGGTGGTGGTGGAGGTGATGGTGGTGGTGTGGTAGTGGTGGTGATGATGGTGGAGGTGATGGTGGTAGTGGCTGGTGCTATTTATGATAGTGGTGGTGGCAATGATGTTCAAGCGATCGCGGTAATGGTGGTTGTGATGGTGATGGTGGTGGTGATGGTGAGGCTGAGACGATCGTGGTGATGTTAATTGTGTTGGTGATGGCGGCGTCGCTGCTGTCGGTCGCCCTCACCAACATAAACCACGTGACTCTTACCATTTAAATGTACATTATTCATGCTATCACGGATGATCTGTTTACTCGATAAAAAAAAAATTATTCAATTAATCACCTCATGATCTGTAGTATAGGTGTTAAGTTAGCCTTGCTGACCACGAGGTACACAAGGGGCCACCCGGGGTCGTGCGCAAAGATTCGAATCCTGGTTGCGGTAGTCGGCCCACAGACAACCAAGCTGTTCATCCTCCCAAAACCACAAGGAAACGGGAAATACAGAGTGTCCACCGCTTTCTCGTAACTACATTGTCAAAACTCGACACTTCTTCGTACGTTCTGTTTCCTCGTGGTTTTACCACAAGTCTTATCTAAAGCGGCCACTACTGTACTTTCGGCGTAGATAGACGAAGAGACAGATACACATATAGATAGATATAGATAGTGATAGACAGATATAGATAATGGTAGGTAGCGTTAATGAAAAGGCCTTGATTAAGGGCAGTCTCAGCTAACTTGGAAAAAAAACCGGGTATTACATTATCTCCATAAACTCCTGACAACACTTTTAAACCACGTCATATGATCCACGAAAACCAGTAGGTTTTGACCGCAGTGGCGAGGAAGGACATATTTTGCAAAAAACTTTAGATAGTTTATAATATTTTGTAACTGGAATACAGGCACTTAATGTGGTTTCATTATATCATATATCAATACCACTGAAATGTATTGTTTAATGTATACATTTCATTATATTCCATATCTATCTGTTTTATATTACCAAAGTTAGTTATTGGAAAGGTCAAAGGTATTAATTAGAACATTTTGACTATTTCAATCGAGGAAATTTGAGTTTCACATTAATTTTTACACATTACTTAAGCATTCGTATTTCGCACACAGTTTGTACATTAATCTATCCTGATTAAATACATTTTAATCAATACTTTATTTCTTCAAGTAATCCTTTACTTATTCCTTATTTATCCATGAATAATTATCCTAAAACTAATTAACCCACGACTAATCAACCCATGACTAATTAACTCGAGTAATTAAACCAGGAATAATTAACCCAAGACTAATTAACTCGACTAATCAAACCAGGACTAATCAACTCAACTAATTAACTCGACTAATCAAACCAGGACTAATCAACTCGACTAATTAACTCGACTAATCAAGCCAGGACTAATCAACCCAACTAATTAACTAGACTAACTACCCTAGGACTAATTATCCAGAAATCAATTACCCAGGATTAATTAACACTACTAATTACCCCAGGACTAATCAACTCAACTAATTAACTCGACTAATCAAACCAGGACTAATCAACCCAACTAATTAACTAGAGACTAATTACCCTAGGACGAATTATCCAAAATCAATTACCCAGGATTAATTAACACGACTAATTACCCCAGGACTAATTAACCCAAGATTAATCAACCCAACACTAATTAACCCAAGGCGACGCTAACTTGCAGTAGCAGGGAAATGCAGACTCCTTGGAAGGAAAAAACTCTTGGACGACTCCCAGTGATACAGCCTCGCCAAAGGTGACTTTTTTTCCCTCGCGGTGTAACCTCGAGCGGGCGGAGTCCGGTAACACGCATTCCTCCATCATCTGGGATTTATATTTGATCCCTGGATGTGTTAGCATTCCACTATCGAGGATAGGGGACGCCCAGGGGATGAATGCCAGTAATTCATCTCTTTCTGTCTCACTGCATCAGGCTAGTCAGAGGAGGAGGAGGAGGAGGAGGAGGTGGGACGGAGGATGGGATAAGGAGTAAGAGGAGGAGGAGGAGGAAGAGGAGGAGGAAGAGAAGGAGATGGGACGGAGGACGGGGTAAGGAGGAAGAGGAGGAGGAGGAGGTGGGACGGAGGATGGGATAAGGAGTAAGAAGAGGAGGAGGAGGAGGAGGAGGAGGAGGAGGAGGAGGAGGTGGTGGGGCGGAGGAGGATGGGATAGTGTGAACGGCAAGAGAAGGCTGGACGGTGTGGTAGGACGGTGTACTATGTGTGTGATGCTTGTGTGTCATCATCTGGAATGTTAGCATTCCCCTCTCTCTCTCTCTCTCTCTCTCTCTCTCTCTCTCTCTCTCTCTCTCTCTCTCTCTCTCCACACACACACACACACACACACACACACACACACACACACACACACACACACACACACATACAAATATTGCTGGGGGGGGAAAAAAGAAATCTCTAAAATAAAACTCGTGAGCCAAACCAAGAATAGCACCTCTCATGTGTTAACCATTCCACCTCCCGCTGTAGCGCAGTCTAGTCGTAAATATGACACTAGCGTCAATGAGTAGGATTAAATATATATATATATATATATATATATATATATATATATATATATATATATATATATATATATATATATATATTCCTATGAGTCCACAGAGAAAATTGAAACTCGAAAAGTTCCTAAGTGCACTTTCGTGTAATAATCACATCATCAGGGGAGACACAAGAAATATATATATATATATATATATATATATATATATATATATATATATATATATATATATATATATATATATATATATTGACAGGCAGACAGACACAGATGAATATGGACGCAAGGCGGAGGCCCCAATCCTCTCCATTTGCAAAGACAGATAATCACACACACACACACACACACTTTCCCGTATCAACTTTACGACCACAGTGAACTGGTCAAACATCTACCAATACAACGAAGTGAAGTGTCTCTTGTACAGTGCTGGCAGTGTACATTGGAGGGGTAAACTGATGTTATACACCCATGGCTCTGAGAACAATGGTATGGGTGGGAGGCAGGTATGGGCAGATGGACGGGGCATGGGGAAGCGGAGGATGGGGCATGGGTAGGTTGAGGCAAGGGAGCACACTGAGGGAGAAAATGGGAAAAGGAAAGTGGGGAGAGGACGGTGAGGAATGGAAGGAGGAGAAAACGGGAAGAGGAATGGAGGGAGAAAGGAGAAAACGCGAAGAGAAAGGTGAGGAATGGAAGGAGAAAGGAGAAAACGGGAAGAGAAAGGTGGGGAATGGAAGGAGAAAGGAGAAAACGGGAAGAGAAAGGTTGGGAATGGAAGGAGAAAAAGGAAAACGGGAGGAGAAAGGTGGGGAATGGAAGGAGAAAGAAGAAAACGGGAGGAGAAAGGTGGGGAATGGAAGGAGAAAGGAGAAAACGGGAAGAGAAAGGTAAGCAATGGAAGGGGAGAAGAAAGAAGAATGAAGTTACAGAAAACGAGGGATGGCTGGGATAAATGAGGAATGGCAGACGAAGCGGAGCGAAGAAAGAAAATGCATCAGGGGAGAGAGAGAATAAGAGTTAAGGCGAGTGGAAGAAAGAAAAGTGGAAGAAAGACTGTATGGACTAGGGAGGAAACAGGGGGATAAATAATGAAGGAAGGAAACAAGAGAGGGATGAAACGGAAATGACGAGGGAAGGAAATAGAAGGTTGAGAGAGAGAGAGAGAGAGAGAGAGAGAGAGAGAGAGAGAGAGAGAGAGAGAGAGAGAGAGAGAGAGGAAAAACCCGACAAGGGGAGAGGGAAGGTAGGAGGGGATAGAGCGGTCGGCAAAGGGGTGAGGAGCATTCATACAGGTGTTTAGGTAAGTACCTTCCCTACGTGCCCTCCCATCTCGCCTCGTTTCTCGTCCCTCCTCTATTTCTGTCTTACGAGAAAGAGAGAGAGAGAGAGAGAGAGAGAGAGAGAGAGAGAGAGAGAGAGAGAGAGAGAGAGAGAGAGGGAGGTTGCGTGAAAGGGAAAGTGATGAGAGAGAGAGAGGGAGGAGGAGGTGGTGGGTGGGTGGCGGCGTGATGTTTGCTATTAATTAAGAGGTCTGGCTGGTTACATTAACGTGGCGAGTCGACAATGAGGCGACGTATTCAGTCAGCCGGCCGTTTCTTCAGCCAGATACCGGGCTAATTTATGCTGCCACCTTATCTAATGTGCCATACGCCCGTTGCCCGGGGGAATTATGAGCCCCTCACTCCCACCCGCCGCTTCCCACCACCACAGCGACACTCGTGGCGGCGGCGTAGCCCAGTCAATGACATTTTCTTGGGAACAAGACTTCACGTGTGCCCGTGTACGAACCTCCTCTTGGCAAGATCCTCCGTCATCACGAATTGTTACGAACCTCCTCTGGTAGGATCCTCCGTCATCACGAATTGTTACGAACCTCCTCTGGTAGGATCCTCCGTCATTACGAAATATTACGAACCTCCTCTTGGCAGGATCCTCTATCATTACGAAATGTTACGAACCTCCTCTTGGCAGGATCCTCTATCATTACGAAATGTGAAGACGCGCTCTCATTAGCGAGTGTGGTCATGAGACACACTCATGCCAACCAAAGAGAGAGACTGTGAGGAGAGAGACTCTGTGTGAGACCGGGAATCTGGAGAGACAGTCAGTCTCTGCCAAACTCATCCAACACAAGAGCTACACGAGACACGGGTCGCATTCATTCAGGTCTCGTCAGCTCACACAGACCTTATGTGGGACACAATCTTTTTTTTTTTCATTATACAATCCAGGTTGGCCATCTGTGCCGTGCGATGAGCCAGTATAATACAGCTCTCTCTCTCTCTCTCTCTCTCTCTCTCTCTCTCTCTCTCTCTCTCTCTCTCTCTCTCTCTCTCTCTCTCTCTCTCTCAGGCCAAGTTGAACGCTATGGGGTTTGGATACACAAGTCCATCTTCAGTGACTGGAGCGCCACAGAAAAAAACTAACAGTTCTCTCGAGGTCTGGTCTGTCCAACATCCTTGTTGCACAGACCTGACCACATCACAGACTCCGAACGCGGCTAAACTTTCCTCAAGGGTGACCACAACACTCAACCCAGCTGGACAAAACCATAACCATCGCTCTTAACTGTGCATAACCACAACCACCAAATCACCTGTCCACAAGCATCACTCTCAAACGGGCTACAACCCACCATGGTAACTCCCAAGTGGCCATAACATCCCCACACCCCCACACACCCCTCCACAACCACAACAACAACCCGAGCATCATTCACCCCAGTCCTCTCCCACGGAGTCCATCGTCCTTTTGCCCCGCCAGCCGCCAGCTCCCCATTAAGCCCAGGTGCTGTATCATCACTAGGGGCCGCTATCGGGTGACTGATACACAACAGACCAACGACTGAGCCAGCTGTGCGCCAGACCAGCTACGGGACCCCCCTCACCACCTGCCTCGCACGGTATAACAACAGAGCGGGTTATAAGACCTCCGACACTCCTCCACACATTCCCCACCAGATAACAGCAGTGTGCATCACACACTGCTGACATTGTGGTCTAATGAAAAAAAAAAGGATATACAATACTGAAACTTTTTTCTCAAAGCCCTACTATCTCTCGAAATATGAAGGCATCCCATACTCCTTTTTCGCAGCATACGTGAGCCTGATAACGTATGAACGAATATATATATACAAGAATTCGTAGAAAGTATCACTCGATACGACAAGGACTCCATCCGTTGTATCCAACAACATCCAACCGTACACCCTCACTACACCCGTTGTATCCAACAACATCCACCCGTACATCATCACTACACCCGTTGTATCCAACAACATCCACCCGTACATCATCACTACACCCGTTGTATCTAACAACATCCACCCCACACATCATCACTATGGTCGGGATGGATGCGGCAGGTGTTCTGTCCAATTCTACTCATGTTACACACATTTCAACGGCACATTTCTGGATGAAGGAATTACCTGGAAAACTAAATTTCGTTTTGTGTTTTTTAATGAAGGCCAAAATGACACGGGCAACTGTATGCCTCAACTCATGGCCATCTCGAATTCCCAGTGATAAAGCCTAGCGATAAATGTGACTTTTAACTCCCGTAGCCTCGAACAGGCGCAGTACTGTAGCTCTCTCTCTCTCTCTCTCTCTCTCTCTCTCTCTCTCTCTCTATATATATATATATATATATATATATATATATATATATATATATATATATATATGTGTGTGTGTGTGTGTAAGGATGAACAGCTGGCATTTCTAAGGACCGACGGACCCGTCCAGTAGTCACACCCTTGCAGCAGCCCAGACCGTGAGAGAATGTAAGACACAAGTACAAGTTCAACACAGTATAAGAAATTAACGTATCCGCCAGTGAGTTAACACTGGTGGTGGTGGCTCCAGGTGGCAGAGAAATTATCTGCGACAGATAATCATCCAAATACGAGTATTCCAAGATATTCATCATTCGTATAACAGTTTAAATTATCACAATATGCAGATATGAATATTCTCCAAACATCTGTTGGTACTTTTACGAGTGGCATTCGCTTGTGAAAAAAAGGATTTTCAACACAGGTCTTTCGTAAGGGCATGTGTGTTTATTAACAATATCTTACGACCACTTATAGCAAAAAACTTATTGAAAACTATGTTTATCTTTCTATCCTTCATCATCAACTCTTGTGCCCAATTCCTCTGCGTGTGTGTGTGTGTGTGTGTGTGTGTGTGGAAAAGGCACATACACCCTCTACAATCAAGTTACTCATACCCTCAACCCATGACCAGGGCGGTGAAGCGAAGTACGGGCATACACATAAACCAACCTACGTCACCCTCTTCCATTCAACACACCAGTCGACAGCGTTAAAGCTTAGTGTACGACACCAAGATATGCTGAGTGTGTACAGACCGTCGAACAAGGTATATACCGCTCTTAAAGGTGTGCAAATCACAACATGTGTGGACGGTCGAGCTGGGCAACAGCCTGTGTGTGCCTGAAAGCAGCAAAATTACAAGCCCTGAAGTGGGTACTGGTACATCATGGGTTGAACGTCTGTGTGTGCCATACAAAATAGCCAAGTATTATGTGTATTAGAGGAAAGCACAGGCTAAGACACGTGATGACACCTCTCCTCCATCCATCACGTCGTCTGTATGGTTGTTCAGTTGCTATTTGGGCATTGCACCACCTCAACCCCACTGCATTAACCTCCATGTCGCACATAAGTCACAATACAATGGCGAGGTCTGCAGCAGGAGCTAACCTCTGCTACCTCACGGGTCGGGTGTTAGATCTGTGGAGGTTGTAGGGAGACTGATGAAGGTCGTTCATGTGAAGGCCAGGTGACTGTAACAACCCTAGCTCGCGTTTACAACATGAGGGCCTTCCTCGCTTGCACCTCTACGTGTGTGAGGAGGTTTGTACGCAAGAAAAATACAGATTCTACAAGATGAAGTTATCGAGGATCCATTACGAAGCAAAGAACACGATTTCATGTCACCAGCCAAAGTTATTGAGGATCCATTACGAAGCAAAGGCATGATTTTACGTCACCAGCCAAAGTTATTGAGGATCCATTACGAAGCAAAGAGCATGATTTCATGTCACCAGCCTCTGTAATATTCACGTGACAATTTGCTTGTGGTCTGAAACATTGGTGTCCCACAACTGTTTCCAAACTGTGCGCGTAACTTGGCATACTACACACACAAATAATGATGCCTTAAATATCTGTAGCTGCCACTGGATCTTGTAATATACTTCACCACTTGTTCAACATAATTAGGTTCTCCATAAAAGTCTGACTTCTTTAATTCAAATGATTAATCGTACGTCATCCCGACAGTGATCAATGTTGGGCTAAGTATTAATCAGACACACAAACACAACGGAGCAAAATAACAACACATAATCATAACAATTCTGTTCAGAGTCTCAAATCACCTCACACATCAAGGTGAGCGTACACTAAACAAGACATTCGTACATATATGGCAGTCGGCATTGTACAAATCACAGCCATTCTCGAACCTGGGCCGATGGCTTAGAATCATCAGCAATATCAAACACATATTGATCGAAAGCCGTTACGATAGAGCAACACTAATTCATCCCTACCGTACATCATGTAGGGGGCGAGACAGACGTCCCTATGTACGGTAATACATAATACAATATCGTCCATACACAACATTATGGCCTTAGGAAGAATCATCCCTTACAGTACTTGAGGCTTGCAACAGCTGAAGGGCAATCACCTGCGCCAGGTATGAAGGCCGGGTGATGACCACACACACACACACACACCGCCAGAACCGGCCGAGCACTTAGCGAGCACAATATTCATATTTGCCAGACCCTGACTGCCTGCCATTCACTGGATGAACCGAGATATTTGCCTTACGATACATCAAAACAAGAGGTGTTTCGGTTAAGGTCTGAAGCGTTATAGCCGAACGTGGCCAGTTTAACTACGGTCGAAAGGTCCTCCGCGCCACACTGTGTACCACACATGGGAGGGGCTACCACATTGGAAAAGTCGCTTTATTATGGACGACCCCGGCGGGTGTGTGAGCGCGACCAAAAACAGCAGGGAAGGCCGCCACAAACCTCCTCAGCTGGCTCGGTAATTAGCTGCGGCATTTGCAGGTGTGCAACACGACGCCCACCGTGCACGCCTGGTGATCCCCAAGGGCCACGGCATGCCACCACGCCCCGTCGTCACTACGACAACACCTTCGTGCCGAAGACGTCGGCGACAAACAAACAACTGAACTAGTGAATTGCGAAATAAAAAAGAAAGAAATGCCAGAGGCTTACGTATGCTTTTGTTCTCCAAGTAACAACAATTATGTTCCTAAGTCTCATACAGTTGTCATGAATATACAGAAGATATAAGGTAATGAACTTAACGATTCAATATATGTTGATTGGCTCGGAGTTCTTATAATGATACACGATGGCTCTTGGTCGGTGAGAATCCAGTATTTGTACTGCCATCAGAAAGATTCCAATCGTCTATGTAACCTCTCCTGACCCCTCGGTAAACACGGAGTTATATTCAGAATCAAAATATCCCAAACAAACTGTGTGTGTGTGTACGAGTCCTGCGTCCACGCTGGCACACAGGTTCCTCGGGTTAGAGACGTGCCCCTGCCACCAGAGGCGGGCCGGATGAGAGAATGATGAAGGTATTTCCGCAGGTGTCTCCAGCACTCGTAAGTCACACACGTCTTCCGGCCATTCATCACTGAGTGCCACCCAACCCAGACGCTGGCCCGGGGGTCGATCCATCCACCAGGTGTTCCATCCAACCTTACGTAACATTAGGTCGGGACAATCACCTAGGTGCTCCATCCAACCCTGTGTCACATTAGGTCGATCTATTGCACCAGGTGGTCGTTCCATCCAACCCTGTGTCACATTAGGTCGATCTATTGCACCAGGTGTTCGTTTCTTCCAACCCTGTGTCACATTAGGTCGATCTATTGCACCAGGTGTTCGTTCCTTCTAACCCTGTGTCACATTATTGGCTCCCCATGCACCAGGTGTTCCTACAGCTCCTTTACACATGTCTACTCATGCACCAGGTGTTTCTCCAAGTACGTGTCACATTCGGTCAATCTATGCACCACGTGTTCCTCCAACGCTGTGACACACCAGCTCTACCCACGCAATAGGTCTCATCCCAACGCTGTGTCACATTAGGTCTGACCCATCACCAGGTATTCCTTCCTTCATACAGCACGAAAACGCCATACAACACATTCTTCTTATGGCCACGTCATGACCAGTTCTACACAAGCACACGACTAGTCTTGGATAGACGACACCATGCGATTATGGAAGGCACACAATGTCTACTGTAGGGAACACACCGCGTGTGGTGACTGTGTGTGTGGCGCTGAATGTTTAGGGATGCAAGTGATCCTTACCAGCGACATTCGGTGCTCATATTGCCTACGACATTCGGTGCTCATGTTGCACAGGATACTCAGTGGTCATGTTGCACGGGACACCCACTGCTCATGGATAAGACGAAGCTTTCGCACCCTGCAAGGGAGGAACACGCCCGTCCATGATCGCCACCTGAAGGGTGAGGATGCGCGACGCTTGTCAGACGATGTATGGTCAGGGCGCACCGTCCCCCCACACTGTATGATATACCCACACTCCTCTGCCATACCCCTCTCCCTCCTCGCTCGCTCCTGCCCCCCTCTCTCTCCTCTCTAACTCTCACTTTGCTACCAACTTCCTCTCTCCTCCTTTCTTCGCCCTCTGCCTCTCGTCCAACACCCCCACCTTCCGCCTTCCGTCCTTTGACCTGTAATTTCTGGAGGGGAATGTTTACAGCCTCTCCACCATCTCCACGTTCATCAATATTTCGCGACAATGTTTCAGCTTTCTTACGCTCATAAAACTCCTTCGTGAGTCTCAAGTCCCACAACCTGAAGTGAACCACGACGGAGCACTGTGTTACGACGACCCTTGAGCACTACGTCACGACCCTTGAGCACTAAGTTACGACCCTTGAGCACTACGTTACGACCCTTGAGCACTACGTCACGACCTGAGCACTTCATCGCAACCCTTGAGCACTAAGTTACGACCCATGAGCACTACGTCACAACTTAAACACTAAGTCACGACTCTTGAGCACAACGTCACGACCCTTTAGCATTACGATACGACCCATTACGACCTTTGAGCACTACGGTGCGACCCTTCAGCATAATAACACAACCCCTGTAGACGACCTTACGACCTCAGAGCACGAAAAAAAGATCCCCATCCCCCACCCCCCCTTGCTCTCATGATACCCGTGGGTCGTACCGTCGTGTCTCATGGTACACGTGGGTCGTACCGTCGTGTCTCATGGTACACGTGGGTCGTACCGTCGTGCCTCATGGTACACGTGGGTCGTACCGTCGTGTCTCATGGTACACGTGGGTCGTACCGTCGTGTCTCATGGTACACGTGGGTCGTACCGTCGTGCTCAAGGGTCGTATCATCGTACTCTAAGGAGGAGCGGTGAGGGGGTTACGGTAACCCGGGTTACGGTAACCCGTGGTAGACTCGTGGTGGCTGAAGCCCTGCTGGTGGTAGTGAGTGAGGAAGGAGGAGGAGGAAGTCTGGCAGTGTGCACTGACCTGTGACGTTCAAATAACAGTTGCTGCCGCCCAACAAAAAAAGCCATAATGATAATGATGATACTACCACCACCACAACCACAACCAGCCTCCGCTTATATCTCACAATGTGGGAGAGAAACACCGTGCCACTGTAACGTCAACCACGCCATGATGAAAGCCTAGACACACACACACACACACACACACACACACGTTAATCTTATTGCGAGCCACGGTTAATCTTATTACAAGACTACACCCACGGTTAATCTTATTGCAAGCCTAAACCCATGGTTAATCTTACTGCAAGCCTACACCCACGGTTAATCTTATTGCAAGCCTACACCCACGGTTAATCTTATTGCAAGCCTACACCCACGGTTAATCTTATTGCAAGCCTACACCCACGGTTAATCTTATTGCAAGCCTACACCCACGGTTAATCTTATTGCAAGCCTACACCCACGGTTAATCTTATTGCAAGCCTACACCCACGGTTAATCTTACTGCAAGCCTACACCCACGGTTAATATTATTGCGAGCTACGGTTAATCTTATTGCAAGTCTACACCCACGGTTAATCTTATTGCAAGCCTACACCCACGGTTAATCTTATTGCAAGCCTACACCCACGGTTAATATTATTGCGAGCTACGGTTAATCTTATTGCAAGTCTACACCCACGGTTAATCTTATTGCAAGCCTACACCCACGGTTAATGTTATTGCAAGCCTACACCCATGGTTAATGTTATTGCAAGCCACGGTTAATCTTATTACAAGACTACACCCACGGTTAATATTATTGCGAGCTACGGTTAATCTTATTGCAAGTCTACACCCACGGTTAATCTTATTGCAAGTCTACACCCACGGTTAATCTTATTGCAAGCCTACACCCATGGTTAATGTTATTGCAAGCCACGGTTAATCTTATTACAAGACTACACCCACGGTTAATCTTATTGCAAGCCTAAACCCATGGTTAATCTTATTGCCAGCCATGGTTAACCTTATTGCAAGACTACACCCACGGTTAATCTTATTGCGAACCACGGCTTATCTTATTGCAAGCCTACACCCACGGTTAATCTTATTGCAAGCCCACACCCACGGTTAATCTTTTATCAAAAGCCTACACCCACGTTCAACCTTATTGCAAGTCCATACCCACAGTTAGTTGCAAGTCTACACTCATGGTATATTTCAATGTTCAAAATCATACACTATTACAGTTGTTTCGTCTATGTATATCTAGACAATAAATATTCTAAAACAAAAAAAGAAATAAATAAACCCTTTCAACAACTGAACAGAAATTTTGGTGGCAGTAACCTGACAACCACTGGAACAAGACACACTTGTAGGTGGCAGTAACCTGACAACCACTGGAATAAGACACACACTAGTGGGTGGCAGTAACCTAACAACCAGTGGAACAAGACACACTATAATAGGTGGCAGTAACATGACAACCACTGTAACGAAACCTGACAACCACTGGAACAAGACACACTAGCATGTGGCAGTGACCTAACACCCACTGGAACAAGACACACTATACTAGGTGGCAGTAACATGACGACCACTGGGACAAGACACACTATACTAGGTGGCAGTAACCTGACGACGCTGTAGGTGGCAGCACCCACTACGGAGGTGGGTGGGTGGGGTAAAGGATCTACTTTCTGCCCATTAAACAGAGTGATGGGAGGGAGGGGTGTTACGCCTCCCCTCACTTCATTATATCAGCCTAAGAGAGGTCCCTCCTGTGTAGCCAGGTGTCCATGTAAGTGTTGTTGACGACACCCCGAGAGAGAGAGAGAGAGAGAGAGAGAGAGAGAGAGAGAGAGAGAGAGAGAGAGAGAGAGAGAGAGAGCCGGGGCCCTCCTCTCTCTCTATCCCCACCACCACCACCACACACGCTCCCCCCCTTAAACGACTCCTGAAGGGAAGTGAAACTAAAAAAAATCGCCACCAAGTTTATATATATATATATATATATATATATATATATATATATATATATATATATATATATATATATATATTCAGAATATCTGGTGCATCTATAAACGCTACAGTAAATAGCATATGTCAATACAACGAAATACAGCAATACACGTGAACATTACAATAACACTATCCTATACACTTACAAATGATGAAAAAAGAAAAATATACAGTGACTGTCAAGCTCCCCTCTTTGGCCCCAGTGTCCGTCTCTTTTTTTCCTCTCCCTCTCTCTGCCTCACCCAAATGTGGTTTGCTGGCACACACTCTCTCTCCGCGTACACACCCACCCTCCATCTCTCACCACATAATAACAACACGTTAACTCGCACGACTATTTATCATTCAAATCTATATATTATTTTCCTGCGGTGAGCGCTACGCACGCGACCTGCCTGCCTGCCTCCCTCACGGCTGAATTCGTCATGGGTAAAGTTGAAAAGATGGGGGCCCCATTACCGGAGAATCTCTTCCCCATACGGCACATGGAATTACACACACACACACACACACACACACACACACACACACATTCCAGCCTACGCCAGATACACATTTCTCGACCAGAGGCTGAACACTGTGGGCCAACTGCCGCGCCCAGGATTCGAACCCACGCGGGCCCGACGCTTGATTTACGGTGTGAAAAAAAATAACCGCTACACCACGGAGGCCCTCGTGTGTGTGTGTGTGTGTGTGTGTGTGTGTGTGTGTGTGTGTGTGTGTGTTCGTCTCCAGTAACGAAGCCCAGGGCTTCACCATGGATACAGGCAGCTCGGCGCCTCCCAGTATTAAATATAAATGCAAATCAGTGCGAGACGAACACCCCCCCTTTTATATACCGTGGCCTGGAGGACGGGCCGGCCAGACCCAACCCGCTCTAAATACGGCATCGTAAGAAGGTTCAAGTTTACTGCCACTCTCGTACGCACATTATCTTTCTCCCCCATCGTAAAGATTTCAATCGAAAGGAAGGGGGGTTTAATTCCTTTACGATCATAGAAGACTCCGGTTCACACCCTGAGGTAGTAACAGCTCATGTTAAGAGCATAATGTTGCAAAGATATATAAAGTGGCCCAACCTTAACGCCACGATTTATATATGTATAAGAATATAGAGCATATGAACGCGCACTTTCATGGCACACCTCCGCATTGGTGTGGTTAGGTTCAGTAAAAGGCTACCTGCTGGTGATGTGAGCCTGATGGGATCTGAGTGGTGTAGACCCCGTTGCTAATGGATGCAAGACGAAGGGTATTTGATTACTTGTAATCGGATAGTTATTTCCCTATTTGGGGCGATCACAGCCTCGCGGTTAGCGTTCCCGACTATCATGCATACGGTCCTGGGTTCGAATCCTGGCTGCTAAAGGATATATATATATATATATATATATATATATATATATATATATATATATATATATATATATATATATATATATATGTTTACCAAATGGCGTCCTAGCTTCGTTTCTTCGATGTATATCAACTGACTTATATTTCTCTCTTGCGTCTCCCCGGATGATGTCACTGTTACACGAAAGTACACTTGGGAACTTATCGTGTTTTATTTTCGTCGTGGACTCACAGGAATATATACATTATTATTATTATTAGTATTATCATTATTATTATTATTATTATTATATATATATATATATATATATATATATATATATATATATATATATATATATATATATATATATATATATATATATATATATCCTTTGGAATAAGGGAGAAAGAATACAACACATATATCCCCTAAGAGTCGTAGAAGGAGACTAAGCGGGGTGGGAGAGGGAGGTGTGGGGGGCTGAAACCACATCTGGAACCATCATCACCCATTCAACCTGTCCCATAAAGTGTAGATGTGTGGCGTCCCGACCCACGAGATGTGAAAACATTCTCCTGGGTCCACAACCTGACGGAGGACGTGGTGAGCCAACACACCTGCCTACCTGCCCGGCTCGTCACCCTGCTGACCACCCCCACTGTCTCTGACGCTGTCGACGGCTGGTCCTCCCATATACGTCTTCGTCTGGGGTCAGAGGACATAATTGGAAGGTACGGGGTAAAATATGTGATTACGTCTGGCCAGGTAATTATGTTGCTGGCGATTACCCTGGCCCCTCTGGTGGGTCAGAAGTTAACTTACTGAGCGTAGAGGGGGGAGGATCCACCTTAAGTTTAGGTACTACTCCTGCGGCAGGAGACGCACTACTGACGGAGAGGGAGGGATAGGGAAACTGGTGTCTCACTCCAGAAGGGAGACGAGGCGGTCCTTAGGGTGCATATACCTAGTGGCATGGCTCTGGAACGGGTATGGAATGATTCTCGTAGGGGTACACTTGTGGAGTGAGAAACGACGACCCACCTCTCCTACTGGACAGGACTGAGAATAACTGGTCACGATTCATGAGACGCTAAGTGAGGCGTAGATTATAACTTAAGCTGACACCATAATGACCCCAGCAGTCGATAGGCCTGTGCCCAAACGACCTCCTTAATAACCGGCAATACATCGTGAAATGGAGTAGTTCCACCTAACCACGTCGTGGCTTGTAGTTCTACCTTTTTTTCTTATCTAGAAAATCACATTCTTTTGTCATCTGAAACGACAAGAGCACTCAAATATGAATACTATGATCATATTCAACGTCTTTCACATTATATTCAGGGACTGTATATATATAATAAAACGTGTTAGTCCGCCTTTTCCCAGATATCTGACTTAAGATTTGAAGGTTTAAGTGATTGAATTCTACCTCAACATCTTCCAGTCATGTTACCAGTACCTTAACATAGACTTCTAACAATCTGCTGGAGTATAGATCTCGGCGACTTTCAACCACACTCGCACTGTCTTTGTCTTAGTTCTGCAAGACAGCAAGACTTCCAGAGCTGGAAGTGAGACACAAGACATCTACGATGTATCATGAATGTTTTTGAGGTTTCCTAGGCCCACTAGCTCTTTAGGATCGCCTTGCGACTTAAGAGCGCTGTGTTCCCTATGGGTTCAAGCGAGTCTGTGACTTCATAGGATTAAGCGAATCTTTGGAAAACTCGAGGATCTAATGATTCTGAAGTTCCCTCAGATTCTAAGAATTCGGCATGTCAGCAGAATTAAAAGAGTTTTCAGGCTTCATAAATTTCATTCATTTCTTATAGATTTCGACGAGTAACATGAATTTTAGGATTCATAACAACTTCCACCGTAAAACCCCAAAGCCACTCACCCTGCAAACCATCTTCACAAGCTTTATGTCCAACATCTACATAGATTCCTTTCCGTTTTCCTTCAACATCTATGTAGCTTCTTTCCTTTTTCCTTCAAAGACAGTTAACAGCAACATCTTGCTTAGATCTTTTTTCTTTCTTTTTTTCCCAGCATACAATCCATTGACTACTTTCCTACTGGTTATCTTCACATCCAAGAACATCGTCCCCGTCCTACCTTAAGCAAGAGGATAAGAAACGTCTCTTGGAAACATAGGATCTTTCACCATTTCCTCGCTGGACTACATTTCCAATCGGTGATTCTTTGACGTGAATGACAGGGGTAGATCTTGGAGGAGAGGGTTGAGCTGCGTGCTAGATAAATACAAATACCAAGGTCGCCTTAGAATATATATATATATATATATATATATATATATATATATATATATATATATATATATATATATATATATATATATATATGGCCGTCGGTAGTATGAGGGTAGAATATGGCCTGAAATGATCCTCATCAACCCTCCCCACCATAATTAAAGTCCATTACGTACGTCTATTACGAGTTCCCTGATAATGATTCCTCATATCCAGCGACTGCCGTGCACCTTCGGCAATTGACCCTGAGGAACCCCCTGGCCCTTACACACCCTCTCCTCCCCTACACCCTCGTAGAAGAGAGAGAGAGAGGAAAAAATAGGTCTTATTTAACCCGGTCCTACAGACCAAGACGACGCTCCACCTACCTTCCTCTCACGACCAAGAGGACTTCCCCCTCCCTCCCTCACGACCAAGAGGACTTCCCCCCTCCCTCACGACCAAGAGGACTTCCCCCCTCCCTCACGACCAAGAGGACTTCCTCCCCTCCCTCACGACCAAGAAGACTTTCCCCCTCCCTTCCTCAAGGGACCCCCTTCCTCCCAGTCCCTTTCCCTCACCAGCCCAGCACCATCAGCCGCAGACCATCAATGGTCTCTGGTATCATCACCGGCCAGGACGATTCCTCCTTGTGGCAAAAATCAGAATCACATCTTCGTCTTCTTGGTAGCCTAACTTCTCCACCCACCTCACCCTTCTCCATCTGCCTCACCCTCTGCCGCAGCTACTGCGTACCTCGTGTGCCAGCTAAACCTTCTGGGAACGGCAGGGTTGTGCTGTGAGTGGCCCTCGAGAAGAACAGGACGATCCTCGAGTCTAGGACTGAAGGAAAGTGCTAAGAATCATACATCATACATCACGGGGTGTAAATCATAGATCAATGGTGTATAAATCACCTCTCTTAAGTGTGAGGAATGTCATGATATCAGTTCAACCCATTTTCATAAAGAGACTCTGTCACGACCATTTCAGGTTAGGTCAAAGGCCAGGTAATCATACCCCTATTGTCGTCCCGTTGTGCTCAGGGTCACACACAGGGTCGTGCTCATGGGGTCGTACCGTCCTGTCGGTGTCGCTAGGCATAAAACATGGAAAATCTTTCATCTCTAGCAACACCAGTGACATCAAACAACCATCATGTAGAAGAAGCTACAAAAACATCAAAACTGATACTAAATTTTGAAGAGAAAAAATGCATAAAACCCGAAATAACTGGAGTGCAGATGGCACCGACCAGCCACTGCCCATAAAATGAACACAAACTACCCAAGCAACAGGAGGAGCAATACACAAGGGACACACACAGACACACACACACACACACACCATCTAAACTTCGACCTTACAACTCTCTCAACAATCAATAACAACGCTGAGCCGTGTATATTTAATGTCCGAGCAAGACGTCGTCAATTATGCACCAACGTAAGCACTCCGCCACTTAACCTTCCGTTGACCAAACACAAAGAACTGTACTACGTTAGCAAACCTCCAACAATCTGGCAAATTACAAGCGTCGTATAAAACCAGACAAACACGCTGGTACACAAGAGCGGACTGTAAACCCATGTAAAACCCTCTTGACGAGGCTTAAACACACCAACAAATGCTGGCCTGCTGATTCTGTAATGCGAAATGCGATTATACCAAGATGGGAGGGAAACTGCCACACTGAATGATATATATACAGGATATTATTCACAGTGAGTAACATCATATGTATGATATCATTCACAGTGAATAATGTCATATGTACGATATCATTCATCGTGGCCACTTAGCTCTTTGAGACTTACGAGTTCGGAATGTTGGACGGGGGCTAGTGAGTGTGCGTGGAGTGGGAGGCCACATCAGAGACAGGTCCTTCAACCAGTCAAGATAAAACAGATACCCAGATAGCAAGCTACTGTGAGGGTGCCCTTTGACAAGCCCCCGACCATTTTCGGCCACAGGGGCTCACAGGGATCCTGTGAGTGGAGGATGGACTGGCGGTGTGGACCGGATGACTGAGTGGAGGAACAGAATGGGGACCAGCGGTGTGGAGTGAATGTCTGACTTGGAGCAACGAAGGAGGACCGACTGCTCTCGCTCTGCTGGTGGACGAATGAAGAGAGCTGGTCGAGGTGGGTGATGAGGGGGAGAGAGGAGCTGATGAAGTCTAGTGATGCATGAGGGAGGGACAGACTGACTGGTGATGAGTATGGTGGAAGAATGAAGAGTTGAATGATGATGATGGTGATGATGATGATGATGATGATGATGATGATGATGATGATGAAGGCGGCGGCGACCATGGTGGCTAGGGAAGAGAGTGAGGTCGACTGGTCTGGTGGAGGAGGAGGAGGAGGAGGATGGGAGAGTCAGGCTGGAGTGAGTGGTCTGCTGATGGCGGACGTAAAGTTGATGTGACGCTGGATGCGAAAAAGACGAACTAGTGTGTTGATGATGGTGGTAGAGGGTGGTGATCTAGCGTGATGGTGACGGGAAAGATGGAGTGAAAGAAATAGAAGGAAAGAGAAGGAAGGAATCACGTGTCTCCTGGTGGTGCCTAGGGATGGTCTGGTGATAGAAGGAAGGAAAGAAGGAAGGAAGGAGTCGTGACATACTCCTGGTGATTGGATTTTGTGGAATCTGTGAAACGCTAAGGTAATGGCAGTTCAACGATTTCAAAATTCAAAAGCAAAAAACTAAAAACTATTCATTTACAATTATATATATCTGTCTTCCTTTGAAAGTTACCCAAAAAACTTAAAGACAGAATTATATATTTTGGCTTCGTTTGAAAGACATCTCAAAACTGTCTATGGAAAATAATTCATTTTGGCTTCCATTTGAAACATACATCGTCTATCTAACATTATTGTTTGAGATTTCTCAAATGCTTTTACCCCTTTCCTGAACATCATATTAATTCACACATGACTCTAAGACTCCACCTCTATCTTTGGCATTCCGTTCGCACTACATGTTGCACGGTAACATTGCAGTGGCATGTGCCGAATATTGGCAGTCCATTAAGAGACCCCGGGTCAAACATAGCATGACCAATCCTCAGTCGACAAAGAACTGTGGTACACAGGCGTGACTGATGTGGTGCTGGTGGCTGAGGGAAGGAAGGCTGACTGGTGTTGTGGTTGGCAGTGTTGCAGGAGGGTGAGAGGGTTGGTATGCGCACGAAGAGCAAAATGTAATGAAGGGGTTTGAAGGTATGGGCAGGAAGAGCAAAATGTAATGAAGGGGTTTGAAGATCTGTCTAGGTGCTGACTGATCAGGGAGTGGTATGAAGAGGGAAAGAATGACCGACCTCATGGCTGGGAGAGCAGAAAAGATGGGATGGTGACAGTGGTGTCTGAGGAGGGAAGCCAGGAATGGAGAGCCTGGTGGTGAGTGGGGCAGAGGGAGGGGAAGGTCTATCCGTCTGTGGAAATGGCAATGCGGAAGGCTGGCAATGCCGCTGGTGTAGGAGGAATGGAAGCGTTGACTGGTGTAGTGGTGGTGGCTGAGGGAAGGTGGGGCTCACTGTGATGGAGGCACCATCAAGAGTGGGTTCATTTGTTTTGGTTGTGGTGGAGGAGAGGACTGGACAGGCCGTATGGAGGTGGAGAGAGAGGGGGGGTTGATCGGTGGGGTGGTGGTGGTAGGTTGGGATCATCTGTCTTACGAGGGCTGGTCTGGTTGTGGTGGTGGAGAAGGAAGGGGCATGACTGGTCTGGTTATGGTGATGGTGGAGAAGGAAGGGGCATGACTGGTCTGGCGATGGAGAGGAAGACTGGGTGATGGTATGATGGTGGAGGATGGGACGAACCAACAGATCAGGCGTTGAATGAGACACCAGAGAGATGGACGGACGCTGATGAGATAAACAAATGATAATAATCAGACCACGAAACGGAATGGAGACGAGGAGATGGCTAAAGAACCAGATGCCATCAACCTGTAACCTAGACTGTAATTTAATCAGAGAGAGAGGTCCATTCCCTGGACCTTCTGTGCACTCTTTCACGCCACCGCACTCAGGATGGGTAGAGTGCACGATCCGTGGGTAGAGTGCACTATACATTAGCCGCTTTCGCCACATAAAAAAAAAAAAAAATCAAAAATCCTGTACTGGACTCGACCACAACATGTAGGCTGCCAAACGAAAGATGAATTTCATTGTTTGGTACGACAGACGACTGACTGGTCGAGTGACTGACCTGTGGTGCGTTGACGGAGACCGGTGGTTGATTACCTGGTAGGTTGATTGGTGAACATGTTCAATGTTCAACCACTCTGCACGTTGACCATTGTGGGTCAGTTCAAAGGTCACGCCATCATACCCTGATGCTATTTGCCCCCAAGAGGTTAAACAAGTTATGAATGTACACGTGATTAACCTGAGTGTTAAACTGGTGCCCCATCCTGTATTACAGCATTATACTCAAGTTATACTTAAATACTCTGGGCCGGGAAGGTTACGATACAAGGTACGAGGCTACGATATAACACAGGATCCTACGATACAAGGTACAAGGCTACGATACAAGACAGGAGCCTGCGATACAAGGTACGAGGCTACGATATAAGACAGGAGCCTGCGATACAAGGTACGAGGCTACGATATAAGACAGGAGCCTACGATACAAGGTACGAGGCTACGATATAAGACAGGAGCCTGCGATACAAGGTACGAGGCTACGATACAAGGGAGCAGATGAGTATAACTTATCAGGGTCTCACTAACCCTTAATGACCTGAGTCGTGAGATTTGTACCTGTGTGTTTCACGAACAGATCTACTGATACGCCACTAGGGTCACCGGTGGGTTACTTCAGCCCCTAGGGTTACTGGTGGGTTACTTTAGCCACTAGGGTCACTGGTGGGTTACCTCAGCCACTAGGGTCACTGGTGGGTTACTTTAGCCACTAGGGTTACTGGTGGGTTACTTCAGCCACAAGGGTCACTGGTGGAATACTTCAGCCACAAGGGTCACTGGTGGGTTACTTCAGCCACTAGGGTCACTGGTGGAATACTTCAGCCACAAGGGTCACTGGTGGGTTCCTTCAGCCACTAGGGTCACTGGTGGGTTACTTCAGCCACTAGGGTTACTGGTGGGTTACTTCAGCCACTAGGGTCACTGGTGGGTTACTTCAGCCACTAGGGTCACTGGTGGGTTACTTCAGCCACTAGGGTCACTGGTGGGTTACTTCAGCCACTAGGGTCACTGGTGGGTTACTTCAGCCACTAGGGTCACTGGTGGGTTACTTCAGCCACTAGGGTCACTGGTGGGTTACTTCAGCCACTAGGGTTACTGGTGGGTTACTTCAGCCACTAGGGTCACTGGTGGGTTACTTCAGCCACTAGGGTTACTGGTGGGTTACTTCAGCCACTAGGGTCACTGGTGGGTTACTTCAGCCACTAGGGTCACTGGTGGGTTACTTCAGCCACTAGGGTCACTGGTGGGTTACTTTAACCACTAGGGTCACTGGTGGGTTACTTCAGCCACTAGGGTCACTGGTGGGTTACTTCAGCCACTAGGGTCACTGGTGGGTTACTTCAGCCACTAGGGTCACTGGTGGGTTACTTCAGCCACTAGGGTCACTGGTGGGTTACTTCAGCCACTAGGGTCACTGGTGGGTTCTTCAGCCACTGGGTCACTGGTGGGTTACTTCAACCTTATGTCAGTCCAGAAACAACCAGTCACCATACTTTCTCCCCTCCCCGGCTGGCTGATGGGGAGAGAGAGAGAGAGAGAGAGAGAGAGAGAGAGAGAGAGAGAGAGAGAGAGAGAGAGAGAGAGAGAGAGAGAGAGAGAGTATATTCAACTGACTCGTGAGGGAAAATACCACTTCACTTGTTGTATAAAGACTTAGTAAGACGAGTGCAAGACGAGGTGAGAGCAAGGGGGGAGAGGTCGATACCCCAGCGGTAGACGGTAAGATCAGAGTGAGAGGTTGACTGAAGGTAGAGTGAGAGTGAGGTGATGGTATACTGAGGTTGACTGAAGGTAGAGTGAGATTGGAGGGACGATGGTATACTGAGGTTGACTGAAGGTAGAGTGAAAGTGGAGGGACGAAGGTATACTGAGGCTGACTGAAGGTAGAGTGAGATTGGAGGGACGATGGTATACTGAGGTTGACTGAAGGTAGAGTGAGAATAGCTGGATGATGGAAGAGTAAAATGAGTTCCATCTGGATCACAAATCCTTCTCCAGTGATTAAGCTGTAATAACCAACAACAGGTGTATATATATAATGTATATATATATATATATATATATATATATATATATATATATATATATATATATTCCTATGAGTCCTCGGGGAAAATGAAACACGAAAAGTTCCCCAGTGCACTTTCATGTAATAATCACATCATCAGGGGAGATACAAGAGAGAAATATAACAGTCAGTTGATATACATCGAAGAGACGAAGCTAGGACGCCATTTGGTAAACATGTGGTTGTCCAAAACATGTTTACCATGTATATATATATATATATATATATATATATATATATATATATATATATATATATATATATATATATATATATATATGTGTGTGTGTCATTTATAGATCTAGCAAAATAATATACGAGAATGACAACGAAGACATTAGTGTCACACTTGCCCAGACGGAACCTCAAACACAGGCGTTGATCCCCACATGACGCGTGGTTCTGTCCTCCGTCCCCACACACCCGCCGGGGGTGAGGGAGTGAGGCAGGGAGTGAGGGAGGCATCTGGTATCACACAGATGGGGGCGCATCAGGAATTAGCGACCCTCCTACGATCAGATATCCCTCCCCTTTTATACCGTGGTTTAATGTCGCTTTAGATATATGGTTACCTGATTAACGACGTCGCTGAGAGGTAAACGAGCTCTTTAAGAGGCTAACGAGTTGGCGACTTGACAAAAGAAATATGTCCACAACTTGCATTGAGGAGGTTTAACGAGCGGGCTGCCACTACCACAAGAACAATGTCTGATGTCGTTACCCAGAGATATTGCTGCCACTACCCTTAGGACTCTTCGTCCTCCACTGTTCTGAGAACAACACAGCCACTACCCTTAGGACATACCTGCCACTACCCTAAGGACTCTCCCTCTTCCACTGTTCTGAGAACAACGCAGCCACTACCCTTAGGACACACCTGCCACTACCCTAAGGACTCTCCCTCTTCCACTGTTCTGAGAACAATGCAGCCACTACCCTTAGGACACACCTGCCACTACCCTAAGGACTCTTCCTCCTCCACTGTTCTGAGAACAATGCAGCCACTACCCTTAGGACACACCTGCCACTACCCTAAGGACTCTTCCTCCTCCACTGTTCTGAGAACAATGCAGCCACTACCCTTAGGACATACCTGCCACTACCCTTAGGACATACCTGCCACTACCCTAAGGATATTCCTACCACTACGCACTCGGCGACAAATACTGCCATTACCCTTAGGACATTCCTGCTGCCACTACCCGAAGAACTAACCTGCCACTGTAGTCAACAAACATTATCACCATGACACTACGAACACAGTTATGACGCACACAATGTCAAAGCTTCGAAAGATCTGTGAATATCTGGACTCTCATGACAGCCAGCTGGAGGGGGAGGAGTTCATGTGTGGCGCGGTGGCGACGAAATGGATGAAGGCAGCAAGTGTGAATGTGTATATGCGTATATGTCTGTGTAGGTATGTGTATGTATATGATGAAATGTATATGTATGTATATGTGCGTGGGTAGGCGTTTATGTTTATACATGTGTATGTGGGTGGGTTGGGCCATTCCTTGTCTGTTTCCTTGCGCTATGTCGCTAACGCGGGAAACGGCGATTAATATATATATATATATATATATATATATATATATATATATATATATATATATATATTGAAAGGTCTGTGTGCTGTGGATGTGGATAGGGAGCTGTGGTTTCGGTGCACTACATATGACAGTTCGTGAATGGATGTGAGCGGGTGTAGCTTTGCTTCTGTTTCCTAGCGCTACCTCGCTCACGCAGGGGCGGCGATCAGTCATGGGGGACGAGGAGAATGTGTATATTTCTATCCTTTTCATTTATGCATTTGTGCTGTTTCCTATCATGCAGGCTGGTGTCGAAAATGGATGACGGAGCAAATTTGAATATGAACATACGTATGTATGTATATGTATGTATACATATGTATTTGTACGTGTATATATATATATATACATATATATATATATATATATATATATATATATATATATATATATATATATATATATATATATATTGGAAAGGATCACAATTTTGCGCGTGATCAAGTATATTCCTATGAGTCCACGGGGAAAAGGAAACACGATAAGTTCCCAAGTGCACTTTTGTATAATTATCACATCATCAGGTAGGAACACAAGAGAGAAATATAGCAGTCAGTTGATATACAACGAAGAGACGAAGCTAGGACGCCATTTGGTAAACATGCGATTGTCCAACAGACAACGAGTGTATCATAAACTTATTATGTGGACAAGGTGAATTGTTTACAAATTTTATCAACAAAGTTATCCGATTTGTACAGACCTTTACTAATATTAAGATTATAATTCTTTGTGTATTCAATAACAGAAGATATATATATATATATATATATATATATATATATATATATATATATATATATATATATATATATTGGATATATATATATATATATATATATATATATATATATATATATATATATATATATATTTTGGATCTTTAAAATATATGCAACTTTATACCAATATACAAAGATTACATTTTAGGCTTTGCTCTCTCTCTCTCTCTCTCTCTCTCATCTGTTCAAAACCATTCCCAGCCAACGCCTCTACAGAGTATCAAATCGTCACCTGGGACGATAACGTCAGCGATGAATAAATAAACATAAACAATAACGTAATCAATAAAAGTAAATACATCAAATATTCAAGGTAGAAAATTCTCGACATCCACAGTGGACACAAAGCCATGATGTAAACATTGCCATGCGCATCCCGAGATGCGGAGGCAACGTCAGTACAACGAGGCGATCTCCAATACAATGCTCGCAAGACGCCACACTCAAACCTCTCTTTTCCGCTTCCTGGTATCAGCGAGTGGTTTCCAATAGGCAAGTGGTCGAGATGGCAAGGTGAGGATATGAGAGCGGCAGTGTGTGTGTGTGTGTGTGTGTGTGTGTGTGTGTGTGTGTGTGTGTGGTGGGAGGGATGAAGGAATGCTGGTTCTACGTAGAGCGTGCACATGTGAGGCTTGTGAACACGATCGTCTGCTCCTGTTTGGAGTGTGTGTGTATGTGTGTGTGTGTGTGTGTGTGTGTGTGTGTGTGTGTGTGTGTGTGTGTGTAAGTGTCTGTGTGTGTGTGTGTGCGCGTGTGTCTGTGTGATTACTATTTGTGGCTCACGGGGAGAGAGTTCCACACGTGTTGCCCCGTCTCTTAACCTTGTATATGTACTATGTCCTTAGTACTTCTACGCACACATACATCACAACCTAAGCCAGGAACCCATTTTATCGACCAACCTTGAAGGAAGGATGAACACCTAGGATGGATGTGAGCAGACTGCCATGCTAAGGTTTCGAACCCATGAGGGCAAGATCCCTAGGCGGGTCCGAGCTGATTTATGGTGTGTGTGTGTGTGTGTGTGTGTGTGTGTGTGTGTGGAATTACCTATTTGTACTGTGCGGGGAGGGAGTTTTACACTCGCGGGGGCCCCATCTTTTAAAAAATTCTCTCCTATCATGCAACTTCTTAAATCTAATTATGATTTCTGTATTAAACATGTCATTGTTCATCTCATGCCATTCATCCACCTTTTTCAAATTATATGTGAAATTTTCTTTACATCTTTATTCACGTATCATCCATATAATCACTATGTTCTCTGGTTCCTCTTTCGACAAATGGGTATCTGGCGTAGGTTAATATATATCTATCTATATATATATATATATATATATATATATATATATATATATATATATATTTGTTTATACATCCTCTCTCTCTCTCTCTCTCTCTCTCTCTCTCTCTCTCTCTCTCTCTCTCTCTCTCTCTCTCTCTCTCTCCAGCAGCCCGAGATGGCATGATTGGGGCTTACAACTTCCATACTGTCATTTCTGACACGTCTATTATAAGCAGTAAATGGTAATTGAAATCACTTATCCTTAAAAATTGATGGGATTTCTCTCAAGCATATAAACACATCAGTATACCTCGGATATACAATACCAGTCTTTCTGACTAAATCATTCTTCCTATGGTAAACCGAATATCAAATTAAGAGAGTAATATTGGAGCTAATTAATGAGCCATACTTATCATCTAATAACAGCTGGATGAATCTTAAGGGCAAATATTAAAAGCTATAGGAGCGATTCCCCAAAATGGCTGTGAGGCGGGTAGCCTAGCTGAAGTTACACTAACATTTTAACTCATTAATGGCATCATCATTCTCAACACAATTTTAGAATAACGTCAGCTTTCAGGTCGGCCACACCAGCAGTCGAATAAGACAGGCAACCACTCATGAACCCATGCTATTATAGAGGAACCATCAAGGTGTTCATATCACCAGCAGAACGCTCACTGTATCACTCCTTACATCATTCTTATTCAACCTTACTTACTCACATCCCAAGGCTTGGCAACCTACCTTACCTCGTCGAGAAAACCTAATCATTATCCTAGCTAAGTACTGAACAGAAGCCCACTTACTAGTTAACCAATAATCATCATAAACCAATGTTAGCGGTGCAATTAACAATTACCCGTACAATGAAATGTACAATGGCCACCCGTACATCGCTCTGACACAAGCCTAGTTAAGCTAAACTAAGATGATGTCGCTTACGGCCCTTCTGCCCGTAGACTGGTTCGCCTGAAGTGGAATGTGGCCACAGATGAACAACGAACCTACACATCAAATATCTGTAGTGTGTTACGGTCTAATTGTATCTGGAGCCCTGCTCATATTCCTGCCAACCCATTAATCTACACTATTCTCAAAAGAGTTCTCCACATTCGGCATCCTCACACCAAAAGAAAAAAAACTACGTAAAAAAAAACCACGTTCTTATGTAACTCAATAGCAATCATTTACTTTCATGAATGACACAATGAACCAATCAACATCGCCCTATGCAGGATACCAAGCAATCGGTAGCGTTTAACAAGAGCCGTGGGCGTAGTCCTGGCCTGCAGCCAGAACTACGCCCACTCCCAACAAGGAATCAGGAACCTGCACTCATTATCTTACCCCACAAAAACCAGGGGCCACGCCCAGACCTTAGCAAATACATGCGATGCCTTAGAGAAGACGTCAATATTCAATTTTCCCTCTACGTAACCTAATCCAAGGACACACACACACACACACACACACACACACACACACACACACACACACACACACACACACATCTGTGTACGACTCGGTGTTAAATAAAGTTTAATCTGTCACACATTAGCAAGTTTTGCCCTCTAGTAAACTGTATGATTGTGGTACATGGTTCTATTTGTGATATCCTTACAATGTCATCTCTCGTTCGAAAACTAAAACTAGCATTGAATGTCTGCGTCAGGGTCCTACAACACAAAACGTAATATAACTTGCAACAAATTTACGACACGGCGAAAAGGTCACAATTTTATGTAATGACTATCAGCCCACAAGGGTCTGACAAAGACCCTTTTACGACCATTGTAATTCTTCTGCACTACCGTCCACATGATAAGCATGAGGGGGTACAAAAAATGACAATACATGTTATTCCGTTTGTACCGATAATAATAATAATAATAACAATGATAAAATAATAATAAAATGTCATTAATAATAATAATAGTATTATTATTACTATTATCATTATCATTATTATCATGAATGATAAAATATAGTAATATCATCAATACAATCATTAATAATGATAAAATTAATCATAGCAGTAATAATAATAATAATAATAATAATAATAATAATAATAATAATAATAATAATAGCGATAATAATAATAGCCAATTTATTGGTCATAAAAGGTGAGTAAAGATTCATATTACAATGGCCTCCCCTTAATGAGGCACAGCAGGTTCTGGTCCAGGTTCCTTGGCTTGTCACTAGACAATGTGAAATCAACAGACAATCCAAAAACACCTCAGTCAAACCAACAGCTGTGCATACAGCCCCACTTACACACTTATACGTAAATGAAATATATTAATATCTATACAATAAGTCCTGTGCGACTTATCTACCAAATGGATAGCGTACTTCGTATAATATTTCGTGGGTGAACTATATAATGTTTATAAATAGGTGTGGATGAATGGACTCGTACAACATGCATGAAAAAACCCAAATTGCAACGTCGCTGAAGTGATAGGCATATTAAGAACATGATAAGAAAGCGATTTATATGGTGATGCGAGGTAACGATATTTGTTTCTAAACTGCTACTAAAATTCTAAGATATCATCTCGCTTTAAATAACATGCCAGAAATATGCAAAACAGGTTCGACTCTCCTTCTTTTTTTTTACTCCTGATGAGCGCTACTCAGAAACGTAACCTACTGCTGACAACCCATGGCCCCCGCTCCCTCTTATTTGCAAGAGTGATAGCCACCCACCCATTCCTGCAAGCCTGGCTTAAATGGACCGGTGTATAAACGCGCGCCGCCAAGGGATGAACGGAAATCTCGGCATGCAACTCACACGTCGGGACTGACTGTTTTCATTTGAATAAATCCTGTTTAATTCTCTGCAGCAGCTGTAGCTCCATTCCTTATTGTTTTTTTGTTTTTTTAATGGTCTGAACGTACCCGCAGCAATACAAGGGAAACCCATACGGATACATAGCACATCTATGCCCCAACACGACTATAAACAACTTACATATGCACACTGGATATATTCCTCCTGGATCTGAAGGACGATATAAACGCTCCTCCGCCTAGCGTAAACGTTTTAATGTTAAGTGCTGTAAGGCAGAGGGAATGGCTGGGGTTATGGGGCAGCTTAGCGTCATGTAGCCTTACTAAGAAATGGGAGCAACTACCTCAGAGCCGATAGCACAAACTATGAATTTTTTTCCTTTTTTCCTCTTTTTCATCATGCACATCCCCCACCCACTTCCAACCCCTTCCCCCCCAAAAAAGGCACAATTAATACCACACGCTCATTCCCACTACTGTTGTGGTTTCCTATGCTCGTGTACTTTTACCGGAAATTTCTTACAAAAGTCTACGATCGTTAGAAGCAATATTTCACTTGCTAATAACGTAGATGTGAACACTGGGATCACACGTACGTACGTACGTACTCATGTATACACACAAACGAAAACAGAACCATTTGATGGATGGAACTTCATCGAACCAATAAGAAACGAAGTATACATTTCAAGTGCCTCTCCTAACGGTTTTAATATACCACTGGTGTCCTGGCCCTTGCTAAAGGCTAACCAGCAATTCAATCTCGCCTGAATATTTACGGATGATGTTAACCGTCTGATAAAAATAAAGAATGCAACCTAGCATCAACCTAATAAAACCTAGGGAGACTCCTGCTTTGTTCAGCTGTATAGTTAAAAGATATTCCACCCGTCCAAATGCAAAGTGGTGCGTTTAAAAGAAATGCTGAAATCAAACCAGATTATTACTATCTTGCAAAGGACAATAACTATATTGGAAATGATGATCTACCAGTTAACACAAACAAAGTTAGCTTTGAATATTGCTTTGCCATGGCAGTAAAGTGTTTATTGAACAAAAAAAAAATAAACTGCGAAGCATGATTAAGAGAATTCTATCTTATTCTGTGTTATCTGATTAATAATGATTAGCTACGAATATCGAAAAATGTTGGGGTTACCGTAAATATAGTTGTAATATTTGTAAAAATATCAGAGTTTATGAAAACCTGACCTACATCCAAACAACAAAGATCTATTTCCAATTTTCAGCGTTTTAGTTGAAATATTATACCAAACACACCCGAGAATGAACACTGCACCAAGAGCCTAGTTAGAAAGATCTTCAGGGTCACTACCCAGGTTCTTCATAAGCTGTTAGTGCAATGTTCAACCATGGATGTGTCTGGTATATTTTCGACTAGAATACTCAAAGCTAAGATAAATCTTTGCTGTTTGAGGAGGTAGGTAAGGATGGTTTTTATATAGTTGATTTCTTTACAATTTTTTTCCCCCTCTACATTCATATTAACCCCGCATTTTTCGGTAATCATATATACAAGACAGCAAGACTTGCAATTCGTGCAACTCCTAAAACATTAATTTACGGAGGGCTTAATAAATGGCGTTATTGTCGTTCACCGAAAACGGCATAATTTAAATAATAACACAACCTCTCCTCTCTTTCTGTATAGCCTTAGCAGCAGCCTACAGTGTAAGTACATTTTCGCTACATATCTCGACTGCTAAGGCATGTTAAGAGTTTCATAAATTCTATCCATTTCTTCATGTTTAACTCCCTTTTTACATCAAGTAACCTCACAATTTCCCCGACTTTTAACTCGCCACTTTGTTACTTACCTTAATAATACCGTGGCGTTCCATAATGCTCCGGATCACGCTTCCAAGATTACATTCTGCTCCCTAACCACTGCACTACCATTGCAGAGCAACCATGCAATATTCCTACCATGCTTCGGTGCGTAGCTAAATTGTAAGATATCCCAAAATATGTGAAAGCTACAGTAATACAGCACCCAGCCTAACACTGTACTACATTAAAATGATATGGGAATATAAGCTAGAAATATATAAACATGTCTTCATGTATAAGATGTTTAGGCAAAAAAATATGGGAATATAAGCTAGAAATATATAAACATGTCTTCATGTATAAGATGTTTAGGCAAAAAAATATGGGAATATAAGCTAGAAATATATAAACATGTCTTCATGTATAAGATGTTTAGGAAAAAAAGAATGATATGGGAATATAAGCTAGAAATATATAAACATGTCTTCATGTATAAGATGTTTAGGAAAAAAAGAATGATATGGGAATATAAGCTAGAAATATATAAACATGTCTTCATGTATATGTTTAGGAAAAAAAATTGACAGCATACATTAGTCGACAAGTAAATGATACATTAGTCATAGTTAAAAATAACATTTCGTCGTCATGTACCTGAAGGAGGCAAGAGCCATCCAAGACTTGATTATCCCTTCCATCCACAGACCCTGCTCATATACTCTTAAGTAACGCTCATCAACTTAAGTCGGGCTGTAACTCATCTTGATGCCTGATCCAAAAGAACGAATATAGGGGTCAACTGTCTCCGGAGAATTTTCACCAACACCTTACCCTACCCGGCCATGATGTCATCTACCGCCGTGACGCCGTCACTCACACCCGTCAATTACTTCCACTTGTAAGTACGCCGCTCAACAAACTAGTTCGCAAAAAAAAAAAAAAAGAAATCAAAATAAATCCCCCTTACATTCAATTTTTCTTTTAAATCTACCACAGTAATACAGAGTGGAATTACAATCAATTTTTGAAATAAGTCAGAATTTCTAATACACACTAATGGGTAAATTCACTCAATACTCATACCATATATTCCTCCGCACTACAGTATTTCGACGACCGACACCCAGCAGATTACCGCTTTATTTATGAAGTCTAATCTTATACCGAAAGAAGGTTTAATTCTCTTTAAGAAAATATAATTGGACTCCGAACTAACCTGTAAAAAATATATAATCAATTTAATCTAAGGGATTACGATGTCATTGGTTTTCGTGTGCACGGTGCCACTATACTGTATTTAAAGAGCAGGTGGAATTTCGACAATGGGTTTCTCCAATGAGAAAATATCTATCAAAGATAAATTACCGCTAGTTAATGAAAATGTAATTAAAACTGACCAACACTACAGCTAGTTATAATGAAAGTATAATCAAAGCTGACCAACACTACAGCTAGTGATAATGAAAATGTAATTAAAACTGACCAACACTACAGCTAGTGATAATGAAAATGTAATTAAAACTGACCAACACTACAGCTAGTAATAATGAAAATGTAATTAAAACTGACCAACACTACAGCTAGTAATAATGAAAATGTAATTAAAACTGACCAACACTACAGCTAGTAATAATGAAAATGTAATTAAAACTGACCAACACTACAGCTAGTAATAATGAAAATGTAATTAAAACTGACCAACACTACAGCTAGTGATAATGAAAATGTAATTAAAACTGACCAACACTACAGCTAGTAATAATGAAAATGTAATTAAAACTGACCACTATGGTTCTCCTAACCGGGACGATGTTTTTCTGTGGTTTACAACGGTAGTTTATTTCTAGAATTTCTAATTATTGCGTAATTAGAAAACGCCAAAAATTCTACTGCACTATGACAAAGGTAATTTCAGTGTTAGACAGTTTACTAACAACACTAATTAAGATTTTTTTTTTCAGATGGGATAGTAAAAATCGAGAAAGAAAATACCGATGAAATTTGAATGTTGGGCGAAAATTACATTTCAAGAATTACTTTTCCTTGAATCATGATCAGTTTTCTTAAGAAAAGACACAGCGATAATAACTCTTCCCAATAACACATCCAAAACACAAACTTCACCTGATATATATATATATATATATATATATATATATATATATATATATATATATATATATATATATATATATATATATATATAACATTAACTTAGAAATCTGTAAAGTTAATATATATATATATATATATATATATATATATATATATATATATATATATATATATATATATATATACCGTTAATCATACGAAGAAAATCTAAGTCAACGAATATATAAGACATATTATCTCTGACGCCTTATGATTGGCCGAGGCTCGCCTTCATAGTGTGTTTCCTTTGAGGGGGGAAAAATACGTCTTGTTCGAGCCAATGATTTTACCATAAGAAGCTGCGAATTGACTGTGTTCTCCTACCCATCCTGTGGTACGTGGCGCAACGAGCCACACCGCACAAAACACCAAGGACCCAGCAGGTCACGGTGAGGGAAGTTATGCAGAGGATGTGGGCCTCCCGTGGTGTAGCGGTTAGCGTAGCCGACCGTGACGCATTCACGGGCCGTCCAGGGTCGAGCGCATAGGTTCGAATCCTGGTTACGGCAGTCGGTCCACAGTCAACCCAGCTGTTCATCCGTCCCTTAGATCTTGGTCGATGAAATGGGGGTACCTGGGTGGTTGATTAGGGCCTCTGGGTGGTTGATTAGGGCCTCTGTTGCCCGTGGCCGTCCCAGATATCAACATAGAAAAAAAGAAATTGTAGATGGTGGAATACACCTCAGTGTGGTGAGTGAGGGCGAATTTCCCGCCCGTCTTGTCGATAGCTTCTAAAACGAACATGGCCTTCTCTTGCTCCTGCTCCCATGAGATAAATTACGGCCGAAAATGCACACATTTCTATCGGGTGAATCTGCTTTCCATACTTCACCGGGTGGGAGATAAATCGATGATGAAAATGGAGGAGAGGGACGAAAATGGACGACCAGTCCAGTACCAACATGGCGGCCCGCTGACCTGCCGCTCCTGATGATGAGATACGGTCCAGAAGGTCGATGTTATCGAGGGTTGACCACGATATCAAGACCTCTAATTCCACGGTTTTACTAATATCTTGCCCCGGCGGAGGACATGTTATCGTGTGGGGCGCGGGGGAGGCAGAGCCGCTACACCCCGCGTTAATTGGTTGATCTGTGTTGTGGGTACCCGTCCTGCGCCTCACTCAGTGTGTTGTGGGTACCTGTACTAATGCCCATATCTACACACACACACACACACACACACACACACACACACACAACACACCAACTCAAGCCAGGCACCCGTTTATCGACCAGCCTCGAAGGGATGATGAACGCCTGAGTTGGGTGTGGGCTCACTGCCTCTCCAGAGATTTGAACACTTTTGGGCCCGTCCTCGCTCTCTCATGGTCAGCAACGGTAACCACTACGACACGGAAGCGTGTGTGTGTGTGTGTGTGTGTGTGTGTGTGTGTGTGTGTGTGTGTGTGTGTGTGTGGGGGTAAGCGATACCTACAACTCCCAATCAACAGACCTCCTTATCTTTTCAATGTCCGTCTTCTTTTGTTTTTTTGTCTTATCCAAACCGAGTATAATTCTACATACATACCCCACTACACATATAGTGCTCAAGAATATCGTGACTTCTGTTATACCTCACTCCTCACACCAGCATTAACAACAGTGACCCGTGTGTCACACAATCTCTCGCGTAAGTTGTAATAACACGAAGCAAGTGACCCTCTCACTCACGAGGGTATGAAGTCATGCCCTAAAAAAGTGACTTCGACAGCCATCACTCCATAGCAAACTGACGTAGACGAATCTAATCCTCTTCTTTTCTCTAACATTACACACACACACACACACACACATACACACACCTGGGGGGACAATGTGTATGCAACATTGTCCCCTCTAAGAGAGAGAGAGAGAGAGAGAGAGAGAGAGAGAGAGAGAGAGAGAGAGAGAGAGAGAGAGTCTGCGGATGCAGTGCGTCATTGTTCACTCACAGGTTTGGTGATGACCCGACAGTGAGTGACGGCTGTGGTCGACCTCCAACATCATGATCTTCACCCCTACATGTCCACACCATCGTACGTGTCCTGACAGATCAAGGGGTTGTGAGACGGTGGCATGAGCGATCGAGGTGGGAACCAATACACACACACACACACACACACACACGTATATATATATATATATATATATATATATATATATATATATATATATATATATATATATATATATATATATTCATACTATTCGCCATTTCCCGCGATAGCGAGGTAGCGTTAAGATCTTAACAGAGGACTGGGCCTTTGAGGGAATATCCTCACCTGGCCCCCTTCTCTGTTCCTTCTTTTGGAAAATTAAAAAAAGAAAAAAAAAACGAGAGGGGAGGATTTCCAGCCCCCGCTCCCTTCCCTTTTAGTCGCCTTCTATATATATATATATATATATATATATATATATATATATATATATATATATATATATATATATATATATAGACTGGAATAGTGATAATTCAGTTATGACGCGTAACCCTCTGCCCAAGGGAAATATCATTTCAATATTCTCTTATCAAATACACGAAGAATTATACCACGAATATTCGTGAAGGTCTGTATATACTGGATAGGTTTGTGGTCGGGCAAGATTTGTGAACAGTTTCCTGTCTTGCCCACATCACAGAATTGTATGACAGGCACAATGCCAGACCCGAACACAAACACTTGTGTACCAACGGCGTCTTAGCCCCTCTTCTCTCTCTTGCGTGTGTGTGTGTGTATGTGTGTGTGTGTGTCGTCTCAACTACCACAAATAAAAATATATATATATATATATATTCCGAAGAATTTCGGCATCTGAACCACAAATCCCGGTTTCTTAAGAGGCAAAGTCCACTATCTGTGTAGTGTTGGGGTTCCAAAAAACAGCTTAGATATTACCGTGAAGCAAAGTAAATTAACTGTGTCGAGTACTGGAATGACAAAGCCATTACAGAAAACGGGGATTTTATGAGGGGAAGCTTATGAATAGAAAAAAAAATTACAAAATGATCGGTTTTGGAGTCGTGTGTTTCCCACTGGGATATCCTGCCCGGCGCTAAGTTTACTGAGGAAGTCGCGACGAGACAACACGTAGATCGAACAGACGTCGAAGTGGATAAGACATACGGGGAGGAATGCAGTGCTGAGCCATCGGTGGGTGAGTGCGTTTGGCTACCTGCTGAAGAGAAGATATTGTTGACAGTGAGGAGATGGAGTGTAGGAGACAGGATAAAGCCCTGAGGAACACCGATACTGACAGAGAAAGAGGCAGGTTGACTCGACCAGCAATCACCGAGACAGACGGGCCTGAGAGGAGGATAGACATGAGACCAGAGAGTGAGGCTGGAAAGCCCCCTCAAAAAAAGCGGGGGAATTTGGAGATCTATGAAAGATCCCGATGCTCCTTAAAGTCATCTACTTCTCAGAGAACCATCAACCAGATCTAGATCAAGTGAGGTGTTCATACGACCGCGTGAAAGGGCGCCTAAGAACGCCACCTAGGCGCCATGGGGAAGAACAGTAGAGTCAACAGATACGATTCCACCACACGGCAACAGTTTGAGCCACACAGGTTTGAGGGAGGACCTGTCGACCCTAGGCTGACCAACAGACGGGAAGGCTAGGCCAACCCGCCCCTCCAGATCTGATACCGATTTTCAGGGGGTCCCAGACCTGGCCTAGCATCATCTGATAACCACGTTATGGGGACCATTAGATGATGTCAGCTCCTCAGATATCAGGGTTAATGGGAGGCCATTAGCTGAGGTTGCCGGCCGGGCCACGATCGCCTCCACAGTAAGACCTTGAGGCCGGTAGGGTCGTGACAACCCCGGCGTCCAGAGGTACTGTGAGGTCATGACTCATGCAAGATGAACGGTGGTCTGCAGTGGCAAACACTGGAGATACCAGACCACGAATAACCATACCATCCGGACAGTTGTTTATGACTGAGTGACTGAGTGTCTTTCAGATGCACTGCGCTCCACGCGCGAGACCACAACAGGAGAGTGTAGAGATGATGTCTTCCTAAACTGGTAGAAGGCCTCTGGGTACAAGTGGCTGGATACTGGTGTCACGCCTCAGGCCCATGACCACGGCTTTCTGACCGGGAAGTGTTGGTATCAGGCCCCTGGTCACAGCTGGCACTCAGATGAGGGCTGGTGTCGGGCTCTTGGTCTCAGCCGGGGTTGGAGGTGGGTGCTGACTGGCAGACGGGCGATAGTGGCCACAGCCTTAGGCCACAGCCTGGCTCTCAGGTGGGTGCTGATATCAGGCTCTTGGCCACAGTTGGGTGTTGGCAGGTGGGTGATAGTGGGAGACCCCTAAGCCATAGGTACTAGTAGCCAGGAAGGCAACACCTGTCTAGATAGTGTCAAGCGGCACAGCTCGAGGGACACCCTACCCAGCTGCAGGTCACAGGGGTCACGAGTGTAGAGACACACACAGTCCTTACACTACTTGACCTCATCAAACCACTTACCAACACGACACCGGGCCACGTTATGCCATGGTGTTGACCATCATGGTTCCCTGTGCCTACCTCACCAGTGCATGTTAAGTACAGTTCTGTTCCTCATCAGTGCATGTAAAGTACAGTTCTGTTCCTCACCAGTGCATGTAAAGTACAGTTCTGTTCCTCACCAGTGCATGTAAAGTACAGTTCTGTTCCTCACCAGTGCATGTAAAGTACAGTTCTGTTCCTCACCAGTGCATGTAAAGTACAGTTCTGTTCCTCACCAGTGCATGTAAAGTACAGTTCTGTTCCTCACCAGTGCATGTAAAGTACAGTTCTGTTCCTCACCAGTGCATGTAAAGTACAGTTCTGGGTCAGTGTTCACTTTACAGGTACCGAACGTAAGGATCTGATAACCAGTGTGTGTCTTGGTCTCGCCCAGAATGGGAGGAAGGTCGCAGGTGTGAGCTCTGGTCATCATGGCACGATCGCCTGAGTTAATATTATCCACGGACAAAGGTGGTGCTAAAATGTATCATACCTGTAGGATTAGGTCAATATTCGTGGGTGAAGAGGGAGGGAGCGACAACCATCCATGCTGTTCAGTGTATCACTATCGGCGTTGTACTCACCAGCTTTTCACTCAGTCAAAGCAAAGCCGCTCGCGGCCACGACTCCACCAGCACGTCTAACGTAGTCCATCAGGCAGTGATAACAGCCTAAGGGGCATGAGTCAGCCACAAGACGCGTGCATCTGATCCTACAAATATAAACACGTCCTCAAGCTTGAGCCAAAACATTACTCGTTACCTCTTGGGGGCAGCTGAAGATAAGCTCCACGTTGAAACATGCTGGAGAATATCATTTTTCATCGTTATTTTCAAGGCTTCAAGTCGGACCGTAATTATGATGAACCATCGTCCATCACCTCGCCTAGGGTGGCAGGACTCCAACCACCACCTACGGGCAATTACTGCCCCTCCTCCACCCGTCCTCAGGACCTCTTCCTTCAATAACTCCCCCTTCACCATATCCTTCCTCACCCTCGCCGCCCACGCCACAGCTCTTGCCATCGGTACCCAACACACTTCCCACACACACACACACACACACACACACACACACACACACACACACACACACACACACATACTCCTCTACGTCTGCGAGCCTCACCATATCAACAGCTCTTCCCACAGCACCTGCCCTCCCCACAACACCTACCTTCCCCAATCCTTCCCACAGCAAGTACCCTGATCACAGAACTTCACACAGCATGTATCACTTCGTCCTGATCAGCTACACATCTCCAATCGCCGTCATCATCTCTGTGCAGCAAGTCGAGACGATGAAGCAGCCAGACCCGTGCACTGTGTGGCCCTCTCGCATGCGTCATCCGTGCCGAGCCCCCGTCGAAGACCAGCTCCGGACCACCGCAGCTGACGAAGACGACGCTGACGACCGGGGATCAAAGCGAGGCGGGACATGATGCATGTCGACCAGCCAGACCAGGATCAAGCGAGCACGCGCGACCCGACCCGTGGTAATGCCAGACGGGGTTCATATACAACCAGGGCCTGTGATGAAGATAAGCGGCATCGCTCACGCGCCCCGAGCGGCACTACCATAGCTGGCTGTCTGGCTCCCGGACCGCTCAATAAAATCGCGAACTAGACCTTCTGCAGACAGATACCTACTTGCCTACGTAAATCTACTCGTAATATCACCTCAAGGTTACAGAAATACCTGCTGCATTTCACTACAAAAATGAGTCGTATCTCGAAAAACTGTATTTCCATCCGGATCTACAACCTCCCCACGAATGCCTTCCTTCCCCTCGTATTCCCAGCAGTGTAGCCATCTGTCATCACACCTTCCTCTAACTTGCTGTTCTACAAATGTAAGGCACGTGTATACACGCCACAGCTTATCTGACGTGTCGCCATCGTCGAGTTTCTTGAAATCTAGGGTCGTAAAGAGTCCACGGAAAAAGAGAAAGAATTAGAAGCAAGACGAGTCGGGTGTTCACAGAAGTAGGAGGTGCGACCGCAGAGTTCAGTCTGCACGGTTCTGTTGCCTCGACCCACACGTAGTGACTCACTCCCAGGCAAGACGAGACGCCCCTCACCGCCAGCCCCAGCCCCACCTGCTGCTGCTGCTGCAGAGGACACATCCCGACACACACTCTACCACCACCACGACTGATCCTCAGCTGTTGCTTAACCTACCCAGGGATGTGTTGTCAAGATGAACCAGTTATCTTGAGTATTGCTAACGTATCTAGACCTACTCTTGTGTTTGTGTACGTGGGCTTGGATCTTACACACACACACACACACACACACACAAAGAAACAGTCATGTACATATAAACGTAATACATCATTTTTTTCTTTAAATGATTTGAATTCTTTTAGTGTACGACATTGCTCGTGATGGTGGTAGTGGTAGATGGTGGTGGTAGTGGTAGATGGTGGTAGTAGTGGTGGTTGTAGATGGTGGTGGAGAAGGAGGGTCATACACCATCACAAGGTACATCAAGAGGAGCACCACCACAGGGAGGGTATACACCACCAGGCATTCCACCATAACCCCCCCGTGCCACCACCACCTCACCACCCACTCCACTCTCAACCTCAGTTTGCAGCGTAACCCCACTTAGCACGATGGTACGACCCTGGGGTACGACGGTAACGACCAGTGGATATCATAACCTAACCTTCCATCTGATCTTGACTCCAAGAACCTACGTCTGCTGTTGTCTCCTCTGTATCTCACACTTCAAAGTCTCCCCCACATACCTTAAAGTCTCCCCCACATACCTTAAAGTCTCACCCCCACATACCTTAAAGGAAACTTCCTTTAATTGCCAACATAAGGTAAATAATTAATCCATCCCTCAACCCCACCGTTCTCATGGGGTGGATGAGGTACATACATAGAGTCTTGAAGTTTCCTTTGGTGGTGGGGGTTTTGATACTGCAGAATTGGGCTTCCCAGCCCCAGCCCAGTAGACAGGCAAATGGATGGAGACGTTCAGTTCTATAAGACTAGATCTGTAACTCTGACATTTTTCGTTTTCTTTTTCTTTATTCTAAGAAGACTAATGTTTCTTTCACTAACTTCCATCATACCTTGACTGTTTAAGCTTAACTTCCACAATATCTTATCTGTTAAGGCTTATCTTCCACCATACCTTAACTGTCAAAGCTTATTTTCCACCATACCTTAACTGTTAAGGCTAATCTTCCACCATATCTTAAATGTTAAGGCTAAACTTCCACCATACCTTAACTGTTAAGGCTTGAACATATGCATCAACATATGGAACAGACATTTCATCGCGCTGTTCAAGTTCCATTATGTATGACATTAGAAAACAAGTTTTCTAAATTCAAAACTGGTTCCTTTTTAAACCGTAAATTAACCACGATTTTCCCAGGTAATTGGCAGAAAAATTTCTATCTTGAATAAATGATTACCTGATAATGATGCTCCAAATGACTGTCGTTTATTGCGCAGCAACAGTCGTACGTCGTCACGTCACAATAGTTGTACCACCAGTGGTCCACCAGTGACCCAACACACCACCAGTGGTCCACTAGTGACCCAACACACCACCAGTGGTCCACTAGTGGCCACACATCACAAACGTTGTCATCCGCATATGGCCACAGCACAACACGTGCCACAACAGATGTAGCCTACGCCACAGCACAACAGATGCTGTCCACACGTGCCAGAACAGATGTAGCCTACGCCACAGCCCAACAGGTGTTGTCCACCCGTGCCACATACCACAACAGACGTAGCCCGGGGCCACAACACCACAGATGCCGCCCACATGTCAACATACAACCAGACAACTATTCCCCTCCTCCTGAACCAGCCTCGGTTGAACACATGCTACAGCTTTTTCGTCTTCCATTTTTTCCCCTCATCAACAAGATAAGCTGGGTCAGGGTGGAATCCTCTCTCTCTCCTGGTGACAGCAAGGTACTATAAACTCGGGGGGTAACAGTACACAAGATGCCCCCAGCTAGTATGGCTTAGGTCTCTCGACCGTATCGCCTGCCGATAAAATCTCTCGCAGAGAACGTCTGCCTTCTGGGTAAGTCAGTCGGGTAATACGTCTGTTCGGTGAGGTATTCCCACAATGTCTGGCCCATCCCGACCACACTGGGTGGCATATGGACCGCTCACGATACACCACACCCCTCCCTAGCGACCACAGTGGGCGTCCTAGCGTTGCAACCCATTCAGCACCGAGGTGCGAGACTTGGGTATGGTGACCTGGCCTTTGACCTCTGCCTTACAGATCAGGTCAGAGACTAGGCCATCATACCCTAGGGTCGTATCGTCGTGTTCAGTGACCTGGTCTTTGACCTGTACCTTACAGGTCACGTCAAGGACGGCCCATCGTAACCTAGGGTCGTAAAGTGATGTTCGAAGAGGTCGCAAGTCTACTGGCGCGCGATGGTTGTCCCGCTGTCGAACCCAGGAGCGAAGATGTCGCGCTGGTGTTTACGTGCGTGCGTGCGTGTGTGTGTGTGTGTGTGTGTGTGTGTGTGTGTGTGTGTGTGTGTCATTCCACTTCCCGCCTCGTCTGTAGAGTCAAGCCCTTATAGTCCGCAATCCTCACTCTGTCTATCTAGTTCTTCCTCTCCCCCAGCAGACAACCTAATCACAGGTCATCAGGTCTACTGTTATCTGCCTCACCCATGTGTTATCAGCAGATAACCACGTCTCTGTTATCTGCCTCACCCATGTGTTATCAGCAGATAACCACGTCTCTGTTATCTGCCTCACCCATGTGTTATCAGCAGATAACCACGTCACTGTTATCTGGTTTTCCCAGGCGTTATCGGCAGATACCATGTCACAAGTAATCAACTCTGGTGTCATCTGGCCTTCTCAATATTCAGTAATACATACACACCATCACCATCTCAACTATGGTCCTGAGCAGCCACTGCACATTGACATCACCACATCTTCTGCCATACGACCTCCTCCTCCTCCTCCTCCTCCTCAACATTCACCAGTTAACAGGATCATCTGAGCTATGGTTCACAACACGAGGAAAACATCACACGATCAAGACTGTTGTCGCGATGGAATGCCCTCACTGTGAGGAGGTGGTGTGCCAGTGTTACCAACCCAGCGACCGAGTCTCTAGACGCCTGACATACCTCAACCCCGCCACCCTTACTTCTCACTCACTCCCTCCCTCCCTCCGTCTCTCTCTCTCTCTCTCTGGCAGGTCGTAAACGGTAGGGAGCCACCGACCAGGGACGTATATCAACTGGTACGACCCCCATGTGTATCGGGAGGGCTGGTGGGTGACGGCTGCGCAAGTGAACCAGCACTTCAGTAGCTGTCAAGTTTCATTCCCTTGGCCCAGCTACCTGTCCTTCCTTTCTGCTGCACCCACACATGGGAGGATGATATTCAGTCCTCAAAAATACCTTATCTATCTAACACGTAACACTCGAGTACACGTAACTCACAAGTAACACTTGACAAGACGTAACTCACACGTAAAACTTCGCTACACGTACCTCACACGTAATACTTGACTACACGTACCTCACACGTAATACTTGACTACACGTAACTCAAACGTAACACTTGACTACACGTAACTCACACGTAATACTTGACTACACGTAACTCACACGTAACACTTGACTACACGTAACTCACACGTAACACTTGACAAGACGTAACTCACACGAATCGTCCTTTGATACCCTAGATTTCCCTTGGGTAAGAACTCGTAAATACTTTCACAATTGACAGTTCATGTCTACCTCAATCTACATTCGGTATATCTACATGGCTGGGTTAGTTCCGTCCAGGTATTTACTACCCACTCATCTACCACCATTCATCTACCACCAACGTCTTCTTCACCAGTCTCTTCTAACGTGCATAAAAAAAGCAAATTACATCACAGTTTTGCGAGAGAGATGATCACATGTGCTCCAACACCCGTGCCTCCAGCATAAGTCCATCCAGTGTCAACTTTACACCTACGACATCTCTTCCCCTGTGTCATCCTTCCTGTGTCACTCTGCCCGTGTCATACTACATGTGTCACCCTACCTATTACATTACCTGTGTTTATCTTTACCTGTGTCACCCTACCAGTGTCATCCTATCCATGCAACTCTACCTTTGTAATCATACTTGTGTCACCCAACCTGTGTTACCCTCCCTGTGTCAGCTAACCTATGCCATACGACCTTGGCTAACCTTTTAAAAGGGGAAGGTCACAACCATTAAAGAAAAGGGTCAGGCCTCAGGCCTTAGAAGGGGAAAATGAGAAGGTAGAGTCTAGCCGCGAAAGGAAAGAAATAGATAACACAACGGCCCACCTTTAGGTTCCCGACATCCAGCAGTGACTTGGCGAGTGTTAAGTGGAGTCTGGCTGAGGGCGCGGGCACATAGGCAACCCGTTCTTGGATGCGGAGACCGAAATGATGCCTACGGAACAGGGAAAGATAACTAACACTGTGGAGGAGGGCAAGTGGGTCCAGTTTTGACATCATACTGACAGAGTTGATACGTCAGATTACTATAGACTCAATGCTGTCGAATGTGTAGAATCAGAACCTCCTCCGTGGGTGTGAGAGCAGCGCACCCATACAAGGACGAATCAATCGGAGCAGCAGTTAAAAACAGAAGAATCTCTGGCATCCAAAGAGGGCTGCCAGTTTCTTAGAGGCAGACTACGTAAGCTGTCTGTGTAACGTGGTGTGTTCAAGATAGATTAGAACTTCTGGTAATACTTTGTATATCTATTGTGCTCAGTGGCGGACTTTACAGAGCCATTGAGGGAGATGGGAAAGTTGAGAAAGAATCACAAAAACAATCGGGTTTTCGGAAGGCGTTCCGATTCACTGTACTGTTTCTGCCTCCCCAGGGGGGAAAACCCTGCCCAAACCTGACTTGACAGGGGTAATTGTGACCAGACGAGATGGTGGTCGCGAGAGAGGAAAGACGGGACGGATTTGAAAGAAAGACGAGGAATGCAGTGTGGAGACTGTCAGGCATACGAGTGTTTTATGGTCGTCTGCTAAAGAGAGAAAAGAGGAAGGGCATAAGAGAGGACAGAGCTTTGACCGTACTGCTGTTGAGTAGGGAAAAAGGCAAGGGTCATATGTGAAGTGAGAATGTCACTAGTCTACGAGTTAGACTGAAGACCTGAAGATGATGTTCATATCTTATACGATTTTTGGTTACAGTTCAACGCTTAATGACTCTTGGCAGTCGATGAGTGTACACCGAAATAATGAACCAATCATCAGGGAGTTGCACACAGAGGTCAGCCAGAGAGGAGGCTAGATATGACACAACAAGATGAGGAAGGATGTTCAAATTACGAGACTTTAAACCTCGGATCCCGAGACCGAACTCTTGCAAAAGCATTGAGATATCGAGAGCGGCAACACAGGATTACCTGAAGTAACTCAGAAACGAGACACTGGCAAGATAAGAAAGTCTCTGTAGAGACGAGACACTGGCAAGATAAGAAAGTCTCTGTAGAGACGAGACACTGGCAAGATAAGAAAGTCTCTGTACAGACGAGACACTGGCAAGATAAGAAAGTCTCTGTACAGACGAGACACTGGCAAGATAAGAAAGTCTCTGTACAGACGAGACACTGGCAAGATAAGAAAGTCTCTGTAGAGACGAGACACTGGCAAGATAAGAAAGTCTCTGTACAGACGAGACACTGGCAAGATAAGAAAGTCTCTGTACAGACGAGACACTGGCAAGATAAGAAAGTCTCTGTACAGACGAGACACTGGCAAGATAAGAAAGTCTCTGTACAGACGAGACACTGGCAAGATAAGAAAGTCTCTGTAGAGACGAGACACTGGCAAGATAAGAAAGTCTCTGTGCAGACGAGACATTGGTAAAATAGGAAAGCCTCTGTAGAGACGAGACATGTAAGATAGAAAAGTTTCTGTAGAGACGAGACATTGGTAAGATAGTAAAGTCTCTGTAGAAACTAGACATTGATAAAATAGGAAAGTCTTTGTAGACACGAGACATATAAGATAGAAACTTTCTGTAGAGGAAAGTTTCTGTAGGGACGAGACATTGGTAAGACAGGAAAGTCTCTGTAGAAACTAGACATTGATAAAACAGGAAAGTCTATGTAAAGACGAGACATTTAAGATAGAAACGTTTCTGTAAAGGAAAGTTTCTGTAGGGACGAGACACTGGTATGACAGGCGAGTCTCTTACAGACGAGACATTGGTAGGACAAGACAGGACATCATCGATGGGTCTCACTCTGTGAAAGCCATACTGATGATCAGAGAGACGACTGCGAGATTCATGATGCTTTGAGGAGAGACTTAAAGACATTGAAGACAGTAGGAGACAAGGGATCTGGATGATGGTTGAGGAGAGTACAGCTGTCACCACACTTTACGACAAGGTGTACCAGTGTGTGTGTGTGTGTGTGTGTGTCTCCACGTGAGCATAGTTCTGGTTCTCACCATAAAGAGGAAACAGGGAAGCAGGCACAGGCGTGGGGGTTAGAAACGCGGTTCCCCTCTAAGGGTAAGGAGGAGGAGGAGGATGCCATCTGAGGAGACGAGGAGACGGCAGGATGGGGCATAAGGACTGGCAAGAGGTGGGTCAAGGAGGTAAGGAAATACGAGATATATTGAGTGAATCGTCAGGAGGAAAGAGAATGGAAGAGTCACCTTGTCCTCAGCAGAGTCAGCCATACTTTCCCCGGAACGGAAAAGCGAAGGAAAGTTAGTGGGACAGAAGTTGGACGAGATGCTTTTAACCAAAGACCAGGAGGAGGTATCGGTGAAGGAAAGGGGTAGAGGCTGTCACACTTCCTCTGAATAAAGGAACGCTCCTCGCCATGAATAAAATATCCGAAGGATTTCGGATGGAGATGAAAGCTGAATGCGAGTCGAAGGAGCGAGCGGGACTTTTTTCCCAGGTCCGAGTGAGCTCAGAAACAGGAATGGCTGAACATGGACTGGAAGAAGAAAAAGAAGAAGAAGAAATAGTGTTGGAGGAACAGGGATACACATGTCCTATATTCTCATAAGACTAACCTTTACTATAGTGTTCGCTCAGCAAAGAAACAAACCATCAGCTGAGGAGAGGCAATAATCTTCACGAAGGAATAAAAAAAAAATCGAAAAAGGAACTTCTTAGGCTAGGTCAGTCAGGGGCCAATACTGGCGTTAAGAGGAGGGAGCCAGACGACGAGGACGCGTGGGGAATATAGAGACGTCAACAAGAAGGTGGACACATGAACCACTCACGTGTGAGAGTGTGTAGCTCCAGCGTGGAGGACGCAAGGTGGTAGACAGACCCAGCCAGGTGTCGGGAGGACTGGCCATTGCCGGCTGGTATACGAGGGTGATGGATGATGTGTCCTTCCTCCACCACCCTACCTGAGTCACCCACACTAGCCCGGTAAACCTGTGCCGCCCAACCTCTGCCACCCACACTATGCAACACTACCTGTGCCACACTACCTATGCCACCCCAAGCCATAAGACCAGTGCCACCCTACATGGGCCACCCTATCTATGCCCGCCCTACCTGTGCCACACTACCTGTGCCATAATCCTAGTTTCTGGCCGTATCTATGAAACCCTAGCTCTGCTCCGCCTGACTCAACCACACCTCACTACTGCCACCCACACGTGCCTTCCCCCGCAAGCCAACGTGTACAACCCTACGACCAGTGTCATCCCTCTGACTCTCCCCAACCCCTTATCCTACCCGCACCCGCACCCGCACCCTCCCACCCGCACCCACACTAAGTGAGCGATAAGGAACAGCAATGTCCTCGGCTGGTATCTGGGAGGCCATCACCAGCTCATTATTATTCCATCAAGAGGCCTCATCTTAAGGCCACAACCCCCATCACCCTCCCTCATTCCCTCCCTCATTCCCTCCCTCACTCCCTTCCGATGCTATCGCCGCCGCCCACTATCGTCTATCTCCGCCCACCTGTCTTCGCCCCTCCCACACCATGTTTGCTGCCCTCCATTTATTCTGTCTTGTCTTTGTTTCTGGCCACATTTGTATGTCAGCTTCTTCGTGCGTCTGCCCCTGTCTATCTCAGCTTATCTCACTGTCTCTGCCTATCTTAATGCTCCTTTCCATCTCTCTGTGCACCTGTTTATCTAACAGACAGGCTCTCTGTCTATACGTCTTGTTGATGTGTCTGTTTCCCCTCCTGTGTTGGACTCCCTGTCTGTCTACTCGTGTTTATTTGGTGCATGGGTTTTCCCTTTGTCTTATGTGTCTTCTTTTTTTTGACACAACTCTGTGTGTAATCACCTGTTTGTTCAATATGGTGTGTGTGTGTGTGTGTGTGTGTGTGTGTGTGTGTGTGTGTGTGTGTGCTGTAATTAACAATGTGTACCATAAGGGGAGGGTGTTCTACGCTCGTGGGTCCCCATCTTTCTCTACTGTCACACAACCTTCTAAACTTCTGTATGTTTTCATCATTCACAGTTTCATCATTTCCTTCATTCCCCATCACCACCACCTCTTGCTTTACGTCATCCACCACCTCTTGCTTTACGTCATCCACCACCTCTTGCTTTACGTCATCCACCACCTCTTGCTTTACGTCATCCACTGCCTCTTGCTTTACGTCATCCACTGCCTCTTGCTTTACGTCATCCACTGCCTCTTAAAATGTCCTCCTTCCATCTTTTCTATCACGTTTCTCACTTGATTTCATATTACGCCACTGGCTGCCCTATCTTTACATCTCTCGAAAAACTGTCCACTGTACACATTATAAACCCGGTTAATAACCTATACTTTGTGATCAAGTCATCCGTTACTCTTTTGTCTTTGATGGTGGACAAGTTTATGGTTTCTAACCTCTCACTGTAACTCAGCTCACCTGATTCTGGCACCATGCATTGCTGCCTTCTTCTGCACCTTCTCTGTGTCTCTTTAAGTGCGATAACTGAACTCGAGAATATGGTTGAACTTTTATATATATATATATATATATATATATATATATATATATATATATATATATATATATATATATATATATTATATATTCCTATAAGTCCACGGGGAAAATGAAACACGATAAGTTCCCAAGTGCACTTTCGTGTAATATTATTACACGAAAGTGCACTTGGGAACTTATCGTGTTTCATTTCCCCCGTGGACTCATAGGAATATCTTGATCACGCGCAAAAATTAAAATAAAAAAAAAAAGAGAGGGGATGATTTCCAGCCACCCGCTCCCTCCCCTTTTAGTCGCCTTCTACTTTCGTCAGACAATCGACAAATTTACCCCATTTTCGAGTGTTGAGTCAAATCATAGTCCACGGTAAAGGAGACTGGAATCTTCACCGTGGGATAGCGGCCTGCCTCTCCCGATGGGACACAACGCGCGGTGTTGAAATATGGTGAGGCGGGGGTACCACAAGGTCCAGTCCTGGGGCCCACACAGTTTCCATCATCAGCATCAGCGACCTTGAGACATGACTCACATGCAGGATCTCAGGATCTCAAAATTAGCCGACGACACACACACACACACACACACACACACACACACACACACACACACACATACACGAAGACAGTCAGATAATCTAAAGTGATTCAGACGAAGCGATGGAACGCAGACGCAGCCGGAGGGAGGGTGTGGGGAGGTGCCTCCTGCTTTACTATCCTGGAGGAGGTGCCTCCTGCTTTACTGTCCTGGAGGAGGTGCCTCCTGCTATACTATCCTGTCTCTACAATAATCTAGACAAAATCATCGTAGATAACCTCGTCATAGACCATCAGGTCTCCTGTTATCTGTCCTTCCCATGATCTCTCCCCTCTGTCCCTCCTTTACCCCTCCTCACCCTCGCTCAGCCAGCCCTTCTTCCCTCCTTCCCTTCCCTCCCTCACTCAGCCAGCCCTTCTTCACACCCTCCCTCACTCAGCCAGCCCTTCTTCACACCCTCCCTCACTCAGCCAGCCCTTCTTCACACCCTCCCTCACTCAGCCAGCCCTTCTTCCCTCCCTCCCTCACTCAGCCAGCCCTTCTTCCCTCCCTCCCTCACTCAGCTAGCCCTTCTTCCCTCCCTCCCTCGCTCAGCCAGCCCTTCTTCCCTCCCTCCCTCACTCAGCTAGCCCTTCTTCCCTCCCTCCCTCCCTCGCTCAGCCAGCCCTTCTTCCCTCCCTCCCTCCCTCAGCCAGCCCTTCTTCCCTCCCTCCCTCCCTCTCCCTCGCTCAGCCAGCCCTTCTTCCCTCCCTCCCTCACTCTCTCACTCAGCCAGCTCTTCTTCCCTCCCTCCCTCGCTCAGCCAGCCCTTCTTCCCTCCCTCCCTCCCTCCCTCACTCAGCCAGCCCTTCTTCCCTCCCTCCCTCGCTCAGCCCTTCTACCATCTTAGCATTCACAGCGGTCGCAGGGCCTCGTCTTTATGATTCATGCCCAGATCCATTTTCTTATTCAGTTCCTTTTTCTACCGACCTTTTCCACATCTTGAGGGGCCAGCCTCGGCGGCCTCCCCTTCACCGCCCACCCACCTCCCTCCTCTCCAACTGCCCGTCACCCTCCGCTGGTAATCAGACCCACGCCCCCTCCCTGAACTGCTTGTTTACAGTCACTGATTGTTTGCGCGCTGAGGAGGTATTGGTCGAACCTTATATCTAAAGCGGGGATTGGTGGAGCTTTATATACCCAATGGACGATAGGGATTACCGGAGCCTTATGCTTCAAGGACAGGGATAAGTGGAGCCTTATACTTAAGGACAGGAACTGCTGGAACCTTATAATTCTAGGACAGGAATA
>NC_092256.1:10686888-10786888 GCF_036320965.1 Panulirus ornatus | reverse complement strand
GATCATTATTCGCCCACACCTGACGTTCGTGGATTTAAGCCTCGGCAGGAGACAGGGACGGCGTGGTCCACCTTGGCTTTGTGGTATATGGTATTGGAGGAGGTGAACCTGTTGTTCCTGTGTGTGTGTGTGTGGTGTTGTGTAGGTGGTGGTGGTGGTGGTAGGTCAGTGGCCGCTACCTGCCCACCACTCTCTGCTCCTCCGCCTCTCACGTGCCACCTCTCTCCCCTCTCTCTCTCTCTCTCTCTCTCTCTCTCTCTCTCTCTCTCTCTCTCTCTCTCTCTCTGTCTCCTCTCTCTCTCTCTCTCTCTCTCTCTCTCTCTCTCTCTCTCTCTCTCTCTCTCTCTCTCTCTCTCTCCTGACGATTCCGCCACAACCACACACTAAACGCTGTCGTAAAAAAAAGAAAAGTAGTTTTGAAATAAGAAGGACAGCTAACGGGAGACCTAATGGTCCATAAAGAGTTTATCTGTTTTTATGATCGTATTAAAGGGGTAGAAACAGGATGACATACCAGAGGTCGCCTTCCCAAGAGGTCAGGTCAGGTCAGGTCAGGGCTGGGTCAGGTAGCCCCAGGAGTACAGGAGGTTCAGTCATTTAAGACGCCAGGTTTTACCTGACCCACACAAGAGGTAGTAAATCACTTTCCGTCTGGCTGGTACTGGCTTGAGCTCATGGTGCCTGTACGGTGTGTTGCATAACACCACCACACGCCTCTCATGGTCCACCACACTGTGCCGACTCGCTTTGCTGAGCCTGGTCCTGTACGAGATCTCCTCCCTCCACACATAGGAAGACAACGCAAGATCTCCTCCCTCCACACATAGGAAGACAACACGAGATCTCCTCCCTCCACACATAGGAAGACAACACGAGATCTCCTCCCTCCACACATAGGAAGACGACACGAGATCTCCTCCCTCCACACATAGGAAGACGACACGAGATCTCCTCCCTCCACACATAGGAAGACGACACGAGATCTCCTCCCTCCACACATAGGAAGACGACACGCGCGTCGCTCCGGCGTTAGAAAGCGTTGGGTTTCTCCTGATTTAACGTCGGCTTCCTCCACCCTACCACCGACAGTAGCTGTTGACGGAGCAACTGTTTTGGCTCTTATGTTCTCACGTGACTATCTATCTTAGCGCAGGCGTCCCGTTGCCTCATCCCCCCTGACTCACGCTCCTCAGTGATTTACCGAGTAGTGAGGACGCATATGTTCCCTGAATCTGATGCTTACATTCATTATTCATGAGAGAGAGTGAGAGCTAGTGTCATACGTACGGGTGCCACACACACACACACACACACCTTGCCCCCTGACATTAAGGCCTCACGCGTAATTTAGTTTGAGATGTTTTGAATTATAGTCATGGCTGACATCGGAGGCTGGAAATAAATGTGACAAGCGTGAGGTAGTTTGGCGCAGGTGTGTAAGTGTGTGACGTGCCGTGTGCCTCACCGGGGTTTATGCGAGGCGGAGGGAGGCTGACCCGCCGCCACACTCCACCGTCCGGCTCTTCCGCCGGCCGCCCCGCTCACCCGCCTCAGCTGGGTCAACCTGATGCCCACCTACCTACCCACGTCCAGGTCACTACCCGTGTAGTGCTGTTTCCGTGTACGTGGGAGGACGAGTGTTCACACACACACACACACACACACACACACACACCTACAAACACATGATGAGTACACATATGGATGAGAACTTCGACTGTCAGCCATTTCGAGAAGGAAATCCAATACTCCATCAGCTCCTGCTCCAGGCCGTAATGAGAGGAATCGCACACCTAGTTGAGTGTCGGCGTCGTCTTCCTCCTCCTCCTCGCACGGTCCTAATTATAAGTTCAATTAAAAGTTTCTGCAACATGTGAATGTAAATCAAAGCCGCTGAGCTCATTAATGTATTCAGTTCACATTCGCGTGCTGATTAGAATATCCCCCCCCCAAAAAAAAATGATATTGAGGAAAACGTTAATCCATCAGCAAACGATGTATTTATTGTGAAACAAAAGAGAATCATTATGTGTAGTGTGGAGTGTGGTGGTGAGGGACTACCTCACCACCACCACACCACCACCACAGTCTCCACCACTCCAGCACGATGGTGTTGACATCCACTGACTTACGGGGTCGGCCACCAGAGGGATATTCTCATCCACTGACTCATGAGGTTCATCCGACCTAAGGAATACGAAGGAATTTAGACATATTGGAAGGGATGTGAAACTCGTATATTAATGTGGTAAGAGTCAAGAGACACAGATGTTACTTTTTAATGTAATTAATGAGCAGCAATTAATGTCAGTCGTGGCTTTGAAGTGAAATGTTTATCAAGTTTTTTTTTCTTGAACGTAGCTATGGAATTGCTTTCAACTGCTGTAGTGGGTAAATAATTCCATATGTCAACACTCGTGTTGGAAGAATACTGTACTTCGTGGCGGCATGCGAGGAAAAACTGGTTTTTCACTCGAGTTTGTTTCCATAACAGTGGGTGAAATCAGAGGCATCAAGCCTGAACTACCTTGTTACCATGTATTGCCTCTGAGCCACAGTCTGTGGGTCATGTCCCCATCCAAGGTCACCTTCCACTCTCCCAGGACCACAGTCTGTGGGTCTCGTCACCCTCCAAGGTCACCTTCCACTCTCCCAGGGCCACAGTCTGTGGGTCACGTCACCCTCCAAGGTCACCTTCCACTCTCCCAGGGCCACAGTCGCTGGGTCACGTCCCTCTCCAAGGTCACCTTCCACTCTCCCAGGGCCACAGTCGCTGGGTCACGTCCCTCTCCAAGGTCACCTTCCACTCTCCCAGGGCCACAGTCTGTGGGTCACATCCCCCTCCAAGGTCACCTTCCACTCTCCCAGGGACACAGTCTGTGGGTCACGTCCCACTCCAAGGTCACCTTCCACTCTCCCAGGGACACAGTCTGTGGGTCACATCCCCCTCCAAGGTCACCTTCCACTCTCCCAGGGACACAGTGTGTGGGTCACGTCCCACTCCAAGGTCACCTTCCACTCTCCCAGGGACACAGTCTGTGGGTCACGTCCCACTCCAAGGTCACCTTCCACTCTCCCAGGGACACAGTCGCTGGGTCACGTCCCACTCCAAGGTCACCTTCCACTCTCCCAGGGCCACAGTCTGTGGGTCACGTCACCCTCCAAGGTCACCTTCCACTCTCCCAGGGCCACAGTCTGTGGGTCACGTCACCCTCCAAGGTCACCTTCCACTCTCCCAGGGCCACAGTCGCTGGGTCACGTCCCACTCCAAGGTCACCTTCCACTCTCCCAGGGACACAGTCTGTGGGTCACGTCCCACTCCAAGGTCACCTTCCACTCTCTCAGGGCCACAGTCACTCGGTCACGTCCCCCTCCAAGGTCACCTTCCACTCTACCCAGGTTACAGTCACTGGGTCCCTTCCCCCTCCAACGTCACCTTCCACAGTACACTGGTCACAGTCACTAGGTCACGTCACCTTCCAAGGTCACCTTCCTCACCACCTTTAGCCAGCCACAATCACCGGGTCACGACCCCTCCACTCTACCGTGGCCACATTCATTGGACAACATAGTGGGCCATAGTCCTTGCGCCAGTGTTCGTCGGCCACACGCTCATGGCCACACGTAATGATGTTGGCCCTCCCTGGGTGGCCACAGGGCGCCACTTGCACGTTATGACATGGTGGTTGGGGGTGGCCCACCCTGGCCCCAGCCAGACAGGTTTATTAATAGAGGAATTATCAAGCAGGCAGCCAGAGCCGTGTGTGTGTGTGTGTGTGTGTGTGTGTGTGTGTGTGTGTGTGTGTGTGTGTGTGTGTGTGGCAGACAAGATAAGGGTGAACTGAGGAAGGGAGAAACTTAAGTGATCATATAAGTAGGACAGATAAGAGGATACCTGATGATCCACGAAGGGATCAGAAGTGGGTAACAGTAAGCGGCTAGTAAAAGCAGAAGGCTCCTCCCCCACCCACCGTTATCTCCAGCACAACCACCAGCTCGGAGGATGGATGAAGAGCACCATGTGGTATGTAGAGAGTCCACCTCCGTGAAGATCTAGAGGAAAGTATGAATGGGAATCATGACCAAGTTCTTATGCTGTAAACGAGCTACTTAGGGAGAGGAAGGCCCAAATCCGATACTCAAGAAAGTTGTATGTGTTCATAAGTGTCATATGAACACGGCTCTTTAACCTGGTTTAGAATGGAGTGATGAAGGAGGTAAATGCAAAGGTTCTGGAGAGAGGGACGTGGGGTTAGGGGGTGTGGGAGGTGACTCAGTTATTGTTTGTCGATGACACGGTCTTGGTGGCGGACTCGCGTGAGAAACTGCTGAAACTGGGGTGTCTGAGCTGAGCTAAGGGAGAATGTGAAAGGGGGAAGTTGAGCGTTAGTGCGAATGAAAGTCAGGTAATGAGGTTTGGCGAGAAAGAGAGAGACAGGTCGGTTTGAGTGAGTTTTGAATGGCACGACCCTGGAGGAAGTTGGGTGTTTGAGCTACCTGTGTGTGGATATGGCAGCAGTTGGTACGATGGGAGCTAAAGTGAACCATAGGGTGAGTAAGTGAGCGAGGGTCATGAGTGCATTGAGGTGTGTCTGGAAAGAGGTGTGTGAGGTCAAAGATGGTTATGTCTGACGGTGCCATTTGGATGTGAGGATTGGACCTTAGAAGTATACGAGAGACGATGGATGTGTTGGAAATGAAATACTTGAGGACAACATGATAGAGTAAGTGAGGGGGTGTGGAAGTAGAAGAAAAAAATGGTTGAGCTGAAGAGGATGTGCCGAAATGGTTTAGACATCCTCTTCTCGTCCAAATAGTTTTGACCCGGTAGTCCAGAGATTAATTTCTCCAGACAGAGTAGGTCTTTCACATCTAAGATGGTTCTAGCAGTATTATCTGTCTTGTGTACAGAGCCGCGGCTAAGGTAGTCCAACTTATCAACTCTCCCAGATTGACCTTAGAATTTGATCCACGTACCCTATACCGCAGTGTTGGCTCTCTTTACCTCTTCGGTAGATAGAACTCAGGTGTCTGTTACCGAGAACTAACTGCCTGTGTAACCTCGCTAGTCTTTAGACCCCGCCCTGACCCCGCAATCCACTGCGTCATGTGATAATTGTGAGGTTCTTGGCAATCAAAGGGTGGGCCGTTGTGACGTCTGTTTCTTTCCCTTAACCTCTTAACTTTAGGACTCTGTACCTTCTCATGTCTTTCCTAAAGAGTTATGATCCCTCTGTATTTAAGAGGATAGGTTGTCTCAGTTCTTCAGAGTTCCTGGATTATTTTTTTTTCCTCTTCTATCCTTCTTTCTATGTCTGTTTAGTCATTGTTCGTGGTTTCCTTTATTGTCTGTTGTCCGTGACTTGGAGCCTTCAGCATACAGAAGAATGAAGAGCTATATTACAAACGTACGTCTATATTTGTCGTAATTCTAATGTGACTATATAAACTCGAGTTTTTTTCATCTATACACACACAGAATAGACACAAGCATATAGTGCATGCGTGGCTGGATATATCGTACCTCATTATCCACCAACACAGCTAGATTCTCCGACCATCACAGAACATAGAACATTGTCGTCTTAACTCCTTCGTCAGATGTGACCACATACACAACCACACGGGTGTTACACAGGACATACACCTCCGCCTCCACCACCGCCTCCACCGCCGCCCTCCTACATCATCCCACACACGGCCTCAGACTCAGGTCAGGTGATACGACATTGTCCCTCGGTGTGTCTGGGTGTTGTTGCAACCTTCAGTCTCCGCGTCCCTGAGACTGTCTCTCCCAGCAGCCCTCAGCCTCCGGCCCTGGGAGTGTCTGCTTCCCAAAAGCCCTTAAACCATTGGATCCTTCACCTGCTCACTTAGGAAAAAGAAGAAGTATTTTTTTGTTTTTTTCTGTAACTTTCAGATCAGAATTTCACAAGTGTTTGTTGATACTTGTGGAGGTGGGGAGGGAAGGGAGGCGGGTAAGGTTACCTCCACCACGAATGGAAACACGAAAGTAAGCGAGATTTCGCCTTGTGTGCACGACGGTGCGACCCATGTGCACGACTGTGTGACCCGTGTGCACGACGGTACGACCCTTAAGCACGACGCTTTGGTTCTTGAGTATGACGGTACGACCCTTGTGCACGACGGCACGACCCTTTGTGCACGACGGTGCGATCTTTGTGCACGACGGTACGATCCTTCAGCACAACGCTTTGACTCTTGAGAATGACGGTACGACCCTTGTGCACGACGGGACGATCCTTCAGCACAACGCTTTGACTCTTGAGTATGACGGTACGACCCTTGTGCACGACGGGACGACCCTTTAGCACGACGGGACGACCCTTGTGCACAACGGTACGATCCTTCAGCACAACGCTTTGACTCTTATGACGGTACGACCCTTGTGCACGACGGGACGACCCTTCAGCACGACGGTACGACCCTTTAGCACGACGGTACGACCCTTCAGCACGACGGGACGACCCTTCAGCACGACGGTACGACTCTTCAGCACGACGGTACGACCCTTCAGCACGACGGTACGACCCTTCAGCACAACGGGACGACCCTTCAGCACGACGGTACGACCCCTTGTGCACGGCAGTACAACCCTTGTGCACGACGGCACGACCCTTTGTGCACGACGGTGCGATCTTTGTGCCCGACGGTGCGACCCTTGTGAAAAAATTAGGTAATATGTTCGGCATCATTTCGCGCGCTGATTTTTTTTTTTTATTTTTTTCCCAGGGCGTTTACTTCACCGGCGGGAGTGTTTGTTTTAACGTGGGGCGGTTACATTCCCAGGATGGGGGATGACTCACTGTTGTTGTGTGGTATGCAAGGACGCGGAGAATAAAATGTTCGAGGAGGTGGTCAGTGTGGGGCTGGGGATGGATGGGCATTGGCCAACAGGTAGGGAAACCAGCAAGGGGAGGAGGGGAAGACGAGTTAGTCATGGTTATGGAGGGGGTAGTGGGGTGAGGTAGGTCAAGGTTGGGGAGAAGTACCGGCACTCCCGCCCTCCCTCCCTCCACCACTCACCCTCCCTCACTTCCTCCATACAGAGACCCATGTCCGGCTCTCCATATCCAAGTCCTATGACCTGTTTCCCATACCCAACCCTACGTGACTGTTTCCACCTGTATATGTCCAGTGCCATGTACCCATATCTCACAAGGTCAAATTTTTTGTCTCTGATCATTGTATGTAAGTCTTAAGTCCCCATGTCCAGCCCTGGTATTTCCAGCTCCCTATTTCTGTCTCTCTATGTCTATCACCCATACCCAGCTCCGTGACCAGCTGTTCGTGTCCACAAAATCCACATAGCCAACTATTCATCATTGTCCACCTTACCATGTCCAGATCCCCATCTTCAGCCACTCCCACCCGGGCCATCTGTTGTATGTCCAAAGCCCTGAATGTCCTCCTTCTTACATGATATTCCATATGATGATATGGACAAAATCTTGCTGTCCAGTTTTCCATTTTAATGCCCCTTGTTTCCATACGTAACGTTCCTCACCCATCATGTCCACATTAGGATGTCTGGTATCCCCATGTCCCTTTTCACGTGTCCAGCTCCTCCTCGCCTCTTTCCACGTCCCACTCCCCGTGTCTATGACTGGCGTGTCTGAGGGGCAGAGAACACCGCCCTTGGAATTCATCAAGCTCAAAAGCCTTCTATTTATAGAGAGGACGCCGTGGCACCGCCAGGCAAATACATACATACATACATACATGTATGATGTATTCACACCGTGGCTGCATTCATGCATACATTGAATAATGTATACAGAATAGAATAGGAACATGTCAACCGGGTTTTTACACAGCGACAATAATTTCTCCTTTATAATTCCCGTCTTTATATATATATATTATATATATATATATATATATATATATATATATATATATATATATATATATATATATATATATATATATATATATATATATATATCACTCTCCTGGTTTTGATTATTCTTGTCTTTGTTTTTCATCACAACTTTTTAGTCCATTTGTACTGACACACAGACGGACAGGTTGGTTTGAAAATGAGCTTATATTCCTTAATTAGGTTGTCTGGATGGTATCATGTTCCCATGTCTGACTGGGTCTGACCCGCTAGAACAACCCCAGGATGGTCAGCTGGCAAGTCTAATACGTGTCGCAGGAAATTTGAAAGTGTAAACGTATTTACTGACCTGTAAAAAAAAAAAGAAAAAACTTTAGTTTACTGACTAGTTCAAATAGAAATGAACCTGTGAAGTGTCAAAGGAAACGAAGGTTTACGGACTGAGAACATTTTTAAGACAACAAGAAGTGTTTATCCCTACGTAATCAAGGATACAGCGAATGATATATTTGGTACAAATTAAATAAGACATAAATCGTGTACATTATTTACTCAATGATAACCAGGTTTAGGAGAAAATGGCCCTTGCCATTTGTATAATGGTGGCAGGCGATGTACATGAAGACTGTCCCTCACCTGCCTCAACCTCATAGTCAGCCCTCCGCTGCATGTCATCTAAGGCTTCTAGTAATATCAAGGAAATTCAGAGCATAACGAGGGCAAATCAGTCAACCCTAAAAGCAACCTCAGAAATGCTGGAAGATGTGACAAGCTACGGGAGTCTGTCCCACCGTCTGGCTGTGGGTTCGTGGAGCTTCCATCAAGGTAGCAAGAAGCCTTCGTCAGAAGGCATGGAGGTGGTTGCATGTTGTGTGAGAGCCACCTCCACATGGCACACACTCGCCCGGCCAACATAACCTCAGTCAAGGCTTGAACGCTGAGAGCGTGTAGCATCGTACCCAAGTTAACCGAGAGTGTAGCGGGGGCGTCTCGTGGAATATAGCACTATCAAGTGTGTCTCCTTAGTGTTATCTTCTGTTTGCGTCGCTCCCGTGCCTCCTGGAGTGTGATGCTGAGTGCGTGTCCTGGGAGTGTGATACTAAGTGCGTGTTCTGGGAGTGTGATGCTGAGTGCGTGTCCTGGGAGTGTGATACTGAGTGCGTGTCCTGGGAGTGTGATGCTGAGTGCGTGTCCTGGGAGTGTGATACTGAGTGCGTGTCTGGGAGCGTGATGCTAAGTGCGTGTCCTGAGGGTGTGATACTGAGTGCGTGTCCTGAGAATATTATATGAGTTTATTCTGACGTACACATCATCCACCGAGTACACATGACTACGCTCTATGTGTACTTCCCTTAAAAGCATTATAACAGGGGTACGAGAACCTCCTGGGGCCCGACGACCTCATTTTGGGTCCGACGACCTCCTGGATCATGGGGCCTGACGACCTCATTCAAGAGAGTGTTCAGAATGCACCCATATATCCTTTGTTAGTTTCTCTCTCTTTCGAGTTCGTCCTGTGGGTAATGTAATGGATGGGGTTCAGCTTCTATCGTCTGTACTTTATTAATTCTCTTTCCGACTTTTTATGTTGGTAACGTAGCGTAGTTTACCTACTTTTTATGTTGGTAACGTAGCCTAGTTAACCTACTTTTTATATTGGTAACAGCGTAGTTTACCTACTTTTTATGTTGGTAACATAGCCTAGTTTACCTACTTTTTATGCTGGTAACGTAGCCTAGTTTACCTACTTTTATGTTAGTAACGTAGCGTAGTTAACCGACACTTTTATGTTGGTAACGTAGCGTAGTTAACCGACACTTTTATGTTGGTAACGTAGCGTAAGTAACACATATAGGGATCGCTTTGTCTCTTATTCATCCCGTGTAACGTAACGTTTGTCATAACTTGAAAAACTTAAGATACTTTTTCATACTGATAGTTTCCACCACTTAAAGAAGTGAATGGCCAAAAACTCATAATTATTGTTTGTATTTTCCACGAGTTATACTTGTCAAGAGATTTAGTTTGTAACGTACCTTAGCTCATAGCTGGAGGAAAACTCCACCTTTGGCTGTGGAACTTAGATTTTGTATATATATAAAATCCCTGACAGTACTCCGTCCATTGTTTTTTCACTGTCAACAACTGTGGCACTGCAGGAGACGCAAGTACTCCATGGACCATTTTTCTAGATCTGTGGATACTTAGAGTTTTTCTCAAGTATTGATGTCTACTTGAAAAACATGCTTCAATCTTTGGATTTGTATATAATATGATAAATGCTAGTATACTGAAAGGATCATACCTTTCATGGAGCGTTAGTTTTACCACACAGAGATGGAAGGTTGGAAAATAGGATGAGGAGGTACAGGGTCGCAGACAGTATCAGAAATACAAAGTGGAGGGCGACCTTGGACGTGGGAGGCATTCTCTGGTTCTTACCCACAAGTGTCGTGAAGTGCCTGGGGACAAGGCCTTTCACTGAATGTGGTCCCTTTCTGACGGCAGGGCCAGACCAGCACTTGTGTCCCGCCACCAGCCCACCCCTCGTCTCACCACTAGCCTAGCCCACGTATCGCCACTAGCCTAGCCCTCGATCGCCACCAGCCCAGCCCTCACATCACCAGTACAGCCCTCACATCACCAGCACAGCCCTCACATCACCAGCACAGCCCTTGTCTCATTACCAACCCAGCCCTCTCACCACCAGCCCACCCCTCGTCTTACCACCAGCCCAACCCTCGTCTCACCACCAGCCCACCGCTCGTCTCACTACCAACCCAGCCCTTTCACCAGCAGCTCTGCCCTCTGATGGAGAGCCGCCCCTTACTACCACAAACATAGCCACCTTCCTAGTGAGCGATGGTTGCTGACAGCTGTTCCTTACCACCAGAACTCCCTCTAGAAAGTGAATGTACGTACGTCTTGTTTTCCCCAGTACTGTTGTCACTGGAGGAGAAATTGTGATAAACATAGGTTGACAACTGTTCTTCCATCGTACAGCTAAATACATCTCCTGAGCGATAGTGTCGAGATAGGGAACTTGGCTGCCTGTAAACTCATGGTATGAAGGCTGCCTGTAAACTCATGGTATGAACTGGATTGTTGGAGCTAGAATAAGTCACGAAGCTTTGGATTTGTTCCAAGTAACTTGCTGCCGTCATGTTACTGTGTGAATAAATCCATGTCTTTGAACCTGGCCTCAGTAGTATGACGTAAGCAAGTGTAAGGACTTGGTCAATACTGTAGTGCTCCCCCCCAGTGGTCTACTGCCACACAGCACCAAGCCACCCTGCCTGAATAATTACTCCCACGGGATGAAATGGAAATCAAAAAATTGGTTGGTCTTATAAATGGAGAATTAGTTCATCTGGCGAGAGAAAAAAACAATTTTTTCTCAACATGAAAGATGACTGAATAATGAAGTCTTTTGGTAGCATAAACGTCGTATCTTTGATCGTTCCAACCACGGTGATATAGGCTGGGGAGGCTATGTATATAACACATGTGTCCCCTGTTCACATGTACATGTCACAGGTTTCCTCCCAAACTGCCATATATATAAATTCCGTCTGCAGTCTGCACTCGTAGGTAAAAAGTCAGTGCTTTCTCTTATTTAAACTATGTGTGTGTGTGTGTGTGACGTAACGGCTGTCAACATAAAACTGGTGCAGGGAAACTGTGACTTCCGTCAGACTTTCAGGCGGTGGGGGGGCAAATGGCTCCCTGATATGTATAATGTTGAAGAACGCAGGGAGGAAAGAGGGTCATATGTCTTATTGAGAGCTACACGGTCATCCCGGGTGACGCTGGGAGAGCGGGTCCACCCCTGACACTTACTTAATACGCTCACCTCACCTTCCAAGGTCCTGCGTCACATGCTGTATAATGTGGCTCAGAATTTCCCCCCCGCACGACATCGGAAGACGGAAGACTTAAGTGATGGGTCATCAGATCCAAGGATGCTTGCCACCTGCTGCCTCCCCGGGAAGGGGCAGAAGTCTCTCAGGAGTTTGTTGTGGAAGTAATTAGCGAACAGAAAGAGGGTACAACGTCTGGCCTCCTGAAAGAGTATTCCTGTAAGATTCTTGAGTTATTAGCGAGAGAGTTGGGTGTAGGGTGAGTGAGGGCGGTATTATGACAAGACACTACAGTTGTCAACACTGTCATGGTAAAGGACAAGACCAGACAGCTATAGCAGGGTGCCAGCCAGGGTTAGGATGGTCTATACATATATCTCGCACGCAGAACGTTATACTGCAGTACACACAACTTGCTGTAAGTTATGCCATGCACCACATCAACACACACCACAATACTCCACAATATAGTGTCCCATTACCACCAGCGTCACACCTCCAGGTCTCAGGTTTTATGAAGTCTAGAAATACTCCATTGACCCTGACCTATTTGAGGACGTTCTCCCCCTCTTCCTGGGCTTTTCAAGCTCCTTGGTCTTTTATAATGAAAGTATTTGTGTCCATAATGTTATGGAATTTGCTTTGCTTTCCATATATATATATATATATATATATATATATATATATATATATATATATATATATATATATATTGTATTAGCTTTAAGTTGATCTGATGATTAGGTCGAGACCACCTTCTGTCAAGGATCAGAAAAAAAAGGGGGGGGGGGGGGAATTGGTTATACTAGGCAGGAGGAATATGTAGGAAAATGGGAACTGATAGCATTAATTTTGGTTCCAGTGCGGGTAGGGTTATTTAGGTGAGGTTGGCGGCTCCTTATGTAGCGACGTAAATTACTGCCAAAGCAAGGGAAATCCATGACAACCAGCAGTTGCTGGGCTTGTCCTAATATCTCCTCACATCCACCACTGTGCACCTAGTCTCCTCTTTTATTAACATCATATCTTGCATTTTTCCTCTCCTTATCCTTTCTTTCTCCCACAATGAATCACATTTTCTTTCTTGGCCGCTGCGACTTGCCTCGTTTCAAAGTTTTCCACTTCTTCAAAAGCTCCTGGGTTATTCTCGTTGTCTCCATTCTTCGTGCACTCTGTTCCATGACTTGGTGCGAAATGGACTCTGTTGCAAGACTTAGGAGGGAAATGGTCTTACTGTCTTTTTGAATTATATAAATAATCTATGTGTTCGTGTATATTTTAAAATTATTTAGGTATATGAAAACAAAAACAAAATCTTTATATCCATACATGTCTTACGTTTGTATTATGTTTTTCTATAATAAGCGTTTCTCATTACCTTTACTGGATTGTTAGTAATGGCATAATTAGAGCAGGGATTAGAAAATAAAGCACACTAAACCTATGCTTTATGAAATACGACGGTACAAACCTTGGGTATAATTGTTCTTACAGGTCAGATCAAAGGCCAGTTAAATTTCTCATATTTCCCCACTTCGCTTTGAATGACATAAACCCACACAACTCTCACTACGCAGTGTTAAGATGTATACTGAAGTACAGAAGTAGCCTTCGTCGCAAGGACTCCCTACCTTTGTTTAGCTCAACTCTACGAACTATTTCCGGTGTGTCTCGCTGTCCCCCTCCTCATTTCTGGGAATCCGGAAGAATGTGAACGTGATATAGTCACTTCGTTTATATTTTCATCAATGGCGTCCAACTCTTTGTTTTACAGTTAGATCTGCTCGTATGACAGACTTAGAAATTTGAGATAAGCTTCTTAGCAACATTGATCGTTGGGTGTAAGATTTACTTCGATCAGTATCCTCAATGTAGTTGATGTAGATCACATAATATATTTCTGATGCATTTCTCCATAGTTATTAACGATATTTTTCCCTCCCCAAGATTGATCGCTTGAACATTCTCTTTCCCCAAGCGCTTATCAGTCTACTTTTCCAATTTTTTTTTTCTCAGTTCGTTTCCTTAGGCTTCTCAAAAGGTTCATTAAGAAAGTTGGAAAGCTTTGGGGCTTGTGGTGTGGAGTCAATTTATGAAGTTTTTTACTCTGGAGAGTAACGGCTGAGCAGGTTCATCATGGTGGTGACGGTGGGAACCTTACCTGTGTTGGCCTTGGTAGCGCGTCTTCCCACTCAGCTGTCACAAGATTTTTCCTCCAGTACGATCTGCTTCATCATCACCACACAACAAATGACCGAGCAAGATTTGCTGAGCCAGAGGTGATCATGACTGCTGCGGGTTCCGTGCCTGGAGGGCGTGGCAACAACACAAGTTCCTGGCTTCTGAACAACGTGTCAGTGTTGCTGGATTATGAGCGTTCCCCTATATTTCACGGTTGTAATCAGAGGGTGAAGATTGCCACCGACTTTATACATAATGAATGGAAAATGGACGCACCAAACTGGATCTCGTCTCTTGTCTCATTTCCGGAGAATTTCTCAGAGTTTACTGTCATACGTGGTACTTGGAATAACTTAGTGACGTGTTGCTTTATAAAGCGCCATGCAGTTATATAACTTGCACTCTCGCGAAACAGGACCCTGATCAAAGTATATGTTGATTTTTAAGATCTCTCGAGAGTATTACCGTAACTATAAACTTGAACTCTTCTGGTGAAATGATTTAAGTGCAAACTTTCAGTAAAGAACATACCATTTGGTGAAGCGACATTTGAGATGAAGAGATATGGTAAGAGGGATGCAAGCGATAGCACAGAAATTTTAAGAAATTTGTCTACCAGCGTCAAGTCTTCTGAGCTCTTTTAACAGAAGATTAGAAATTGATCAATGTAGCTGAGGAGCAAGTGGTGCAAAAGCCTAGGTCATGGAATAATGATGATGAATGTCAAGAATACTGGTGGCGCTGAGGTGGTAGCAGATGTGTGTGTGGAGGTAGAACTGGCCATGTGGTTCGTTTATGTATTAGGAGAAATGCAGTGAAACGGCAACGTTCCCTCAGTGGGCCAGATAAGTGGGAGGTAATGAAGCAGTAGAAGTAAGCTTTCTCATCCCACATGTTGCAGAGGACGGGAGGCAATACAGAGGAGGGTACGGCAAATGGTGTTACTCTGCGCCACGAGTGAAAAAAAAAATGCGGATAAATATAAGAATATTAACCTGTTGATGGTGAGAGTTGGCGCACAAAATAATGGTGATATGAAATGACTAAACCTCACGAAGGACAGTGAGACGCTATGAAGTTGGGGCCTCCATGGTGTGGTACCGGTTGCAGTAAACACGTATGAGCCGCCTAAGAGGAATGGATGACATGCTCACCTACAAGGAACATTTCTGGAGCTTAAGGGAAGTAATGAAGAAAAAATGGGGCAGACTTTATCTGTAAGGTTTATGTGCAGGAGAGATACTCCATCTCTCTCTCTCTCTCTCTCTCTCTCTCTCTCTCTCTCTCTCTCTCTCTCTCTCTCTCTCTCTCTCTCTCTCTCTCTCTCTCTATATATATATATATATATATATATATATATATATATATATATATATATATATATATATATGACATAATACCCTCCAATAGCCAGGACTCGGACCCATGGCCTTTTGGGAGGTATTTGGGAACGCTAATCGCTCGGCTATGATCGCCCCTAATAGGGAAATAACTATTCGATTGCAAGTAATCGAATCCCTTCGTCTCACATCTATGAGCAACAGGGTCTACACCGACTAGATCCCATCAGGTTCACATTACCAGCAGCTATCATTTTACAGAACATTACAAACGCAGAGGTCTATGAACATAAGTTCTGTAAAATGCTAGCTGCTGGTAATATGAGCCTGATGGGATTTGACTGGTGTAGACCACGTTGCTTATGGATGTGAGACGAAGGGTATTTGATTCCTTGCAATCGAGTAGTCATTTCTCTATTAGGGGCGATCAAGGCCGAGCGGTTAGCGTTCCCGAATACCTCCCAAAAGGTCCTGGGTTCGAGATCTGTCTGTTGGAGGGTATGCGTTCTATGAAACTGCGCGTTCATATGCAATATATATATATATATATATATATATATATATATATATATATATATATATATTATATAAGGGCGGATGGACGGAGTGTGTGTAAATGACCCCATATATCTGAGAGGCTTCTGTTTTTTTGTTATTCTGTTTCTCTTTAATATATACATTTTCGCTCTGGGCATCGAAGAATCTGCCACGCAGGCGCATGTCGTCGGCTCTATATTGATTATTGGATTACAAGGACAGGTGTGTATAATGTGCGACCCCACGACCTCCTGGTGTGCCCTGTCCGTCATGTGGCAGTTTAACCTTGACCCAGCAGGTGGTAACACCAGGACTAGGTAATGGGCAACAGTGATCAAATTATCAATTCATTCACTGTAAACTTCCGTTTTGATATCAAAGGTAATAAAATCATGATTTTTGATTAGCAAACTCTGATGAAATGTGCCAGGACACTAGTAAAGTGCAATAGGCTCTTTAAGACGTGGACCCACTCAAACAAAATGTGAACCAATTTCAGAATTGATATAAAAATGTGCCCCCTTTTAGAGCAATAACGTATCTAGAAACATTAAGAGTAATGTGAGGAATGTGTCAAATTAGACATATAGCAAAATAAAGTATTTTATTAATTTAAGGTAATATATTCATATCTTCTTAAGGTAACAGTCCATGGGACCATGAAATGTAAGTTTACAGAGCGGGTATTTTAAGACAGTTTCAGTGTGTAAGATTTTAGAAAAAGGGAATAAAAAAAAAATGCCACCGAATTCTTTAAGAAGTACTTAAGGGGAAGAAAAGATACTTTTAGTCTATTATGTAACGAAGTCGATATCTAATAACTGTAAAGAAATGGTTTCGTTATTACATAAGTATTTCTCTTTAGTTTTTATTGTCGAAAATTCCTGATATACTGGTCACAAAACGCATTTCTAGTAACAGATTATTATGAATTACAAAATTTTCATCCTTATGAAGTAAGTAAGTAGGCTATACAGAGAAATTGAAAAGTCAGCTGGTCCTGCTATATATCTCTTAGGACAAAAAATTGGGGAAAAGCATTTCCGAGCTCAAGATTTTCAACAAATCACAACAAGAAGGGAAAGTGCCGAAAGACTGGAGGCTTTCTGATGTAAGACCAATTTTTGAAAAAAGATTTAGAAAATGCGCTTCGAATTAGCCTCCTGTCAACCTGCTTCGTTCCAGGAAAAAAAATCTTGATAAACAGAGAGATAAAATCGTTAGATTTTTGTATGATAAAATGATACATTGCGTTTTGAAGCAGATCATGTGACTGGATCGAATAGAATTCTTCGGTCACATATTACAACCTGGTATTCTAAAATACCCAAAGATATTATGTTCATAGACTGTTCAAGAGCTTTTAAGTAGAAGTATGGCTCACGCCATAGGAAATCGGACCTGCGCGTGGGGTAGCGGACTGGCTCACAGACAGGAAACATAACGCCATGAGGAAACGTCTGCTGCTGGCTTGAAATAACTCTCGGGGTATTTCAATGGCAAGTCTTAAAATCCATGTTTTTAGTTAACTATACCAGTGATCTGGAGACAGAACTCTCTTATAAGAATTTAGAATTTTGCCGATGACACGAAGATAGGCTGTTTATGGATTCGGAATGATTAAAAAAGAGAAAAATGGAGTGGTCTTAGAAATGGCTGTAGGAATTCACTGCAAACAAATGCAGAGTAATGCCTTTGGCCGATAATCATTCATAAATGGAAAAATGTTCCGTGAATCATTATTAGATGTACAAAAAAAAAGGAAAAAAAAAAACAAAGTTGGGGTGATAACCGACTTTGACAAAAAACAAAGAAGAAAAGATGCCAAGTTACGTATGATACACACCCAACAGGATGCGAGGTGTCAGAATTAGAAATGTCAGCGATGAAACGAAGGATACAGTGTTCACTGTGTGCAATGCCTTGGTTACATCTCATACACTGTTCACTATTGGTCTCCTTACTTAATCCAAGATGAATGAACACGAACAAATTTATAGAAGAGCAACAGAACTAATTTTGATGCTCAGAAAGAACTGATGTCCCTAAAAAGAGGAAATGATGACAGCGCAACATAAGGAAATTTCTACATCTTAAGCAAGCAACGAGAAATATTACTGAATCAACATGACGTAATAGCACGTAAGCAAACGGTTTCTTATGTGTGAAGTTTTTGAACATTGGTGTAGCTTGCCATCAAATGTTGTCAATATGAAAAGACTATTATCTTAAATTCGAGGCTAGGCAAGCATTTGAGTGATATCTGTTATTAGTGAATAAATCTGTTCAATAAGGAAAAAGGAATTTACGTTAACTATTCCAAAATTTATAGATTCAACTACTAATTTTTTTCCATATCTGATTTGAACCTTCTCCCCAGTGAAACCCACTGCACTCAGTAGTAAACAAATCCATGACAGTATACTTCTCAGCATATTCAGATGGCTGTTGATCCGGAGGGAGTGGTGGGTGGGGAGGTTTACTTTCATGTATCACCCACATATATAAGGCTGTGACCCCAGAACACTACTACTACCTTCATGAGTAAATAACCTCATGAAATATTGTCTCTTGTTATCTGACCTTCCCATGTGCTTCACATACCCTACTTACTCTAATCAGATGTAGAACAAAAGCTTAGATATATCTCTGTTAAGTTAAAACGCCATAAAGAAAAAAGTAATTGGATGTCGTGACCTCTGGATCCGGAAAAGGCGTCATGGATAGAAAAAAAAAATTGAAACCCACTGCCAGGTTCTTATTGATTCCCAATAGTGAGATCTGCTGGAGGAGAGCTCTTCGACACCCTCTGCGTGAACCACCTCCCACCACCACCTCGCTGATTATACTGATGTATACCACAGTCCAGAGGTTCACAGGTTTTCCCACTGACTGAAGGATGGCCATCACAGGTGCTCCACGGGCTGACGGACAAGGCACACGCCAGGTAGGTGCGTTCGCCACACACACATATACACTCACCACTCAGGGACACCTGAGACCTTGAGTTGCCCACCGACCGTGCCCAGGGGTACAAGACTAACGTTACTGTGGAAGGCAACGAACGTCCTCAGCGTCCTCACTCGTCACCCGACAGACCGCTGGGCGGGTCGGTGAGTTCTGGGCCAAAGCCTACATCATCAGGGGTTCGCCAGCACTGTATATAGACGTGGTCCATACCTCCAGCACTTGTGCTGTGAGTCGTGCTTATTCTCCTGTATCTCAGTCATCATTCTGACCACCACCAACTCTCCAACACTCACAGAGAAATGATACCTGCTCATATTACTGTTGTACTTTGTTGGGGAGTGACTTGAAACCTAACCCAGACCCCTGTAGTGAGGAATTCTTGACCTAGTCTAAACCCAGCACTGAGCTTATCCAACCTTGTTGACCTTCACTTCTGTAGCTGGTGCATTGTGTTGGGAGGAAGATGTAGACTTTCAGGTTAGGAGAAAATCGCACAGAAGTAGAGCTAGTTAAAAGTAGGTAACAATGAGAAGGTGTCCAGGGAAACTAATACTTGTGTAGACTATGTAGACAATATTAGAACTGTGTAGATGATAGCTGCGACACACACACACACACACGATTACTTTAGACACCTCACATAAGTTTAAGAAGTTTTTTTGAAAGTGGAGTTTGTCTAAGGATAAGGGCCACACGAGTTTATATCTTCTTCCCCGCACAGTACAAATGGCTAAACACACACACACGCACACACACACACACACACACACACACACACACACACACACACACACACACTCAGTAATACACCTCATAGGTTTGCTAATAGTTATCATTATCATAATGCAACATCGGAAGAATTTATTTTGTCCATTCTACTTATTGTGCACTCCCATCTGACCAATGAGCGATGGGGCAAAATTGGTTAGAGAGAACAGGGAAGGGTCAGGAGGTGTACCACAGTGATGGGGCTGAATGAGTTATAGGATGAAGTACTGACTTTAGGCAATGTTAAGACACGGTACATCTCAATTATCTGGGGGTAAACCCCACTGTCATAGACGAAATGTTTAAACATATATTGTGTACGGTTGGAATATCTCGTGTGAGGGTACTTCAGCTGACGGACTGCACCTCCTGTTTGATCAACAGGAGGAGCAGGTTCTCATGGATGTATAGAACCCAAGCCTTAAGTTCGGGGCCACACTGACGCATTCAGGTTAGTGGCACTGTCCATGTAAGAGGGTCGTCTTGTATAATACTATCATGATAGATGGATTGGTTTAGTGGCTATTTCCATTCGTCGTGAGAGAGAGAGAGGAAAAAAAGAAATCTTTTGCCTGATTGTTTTTAGACATGGAAATGCGTCCAATTTAAAAGTCGAACTCTCTTTTTCGAAGCGTAAATTTAAGCTGATTTATTCCTGCTGTCGTGCATTCTGAGCCCAACATATTGCAGAGAAAATGTGCTCAAAACGCTCGTGAATATTGTTATACCCGCTGTCGATCCTTTGACACGAGCAAATCCAAATCATCTGGAAAAGAGATTAATGCTCCTTAGTGGACATGAATTGTCGTGTGGGTTATTACAAGCAGTCCTCTGTACAGCGGGAGGAGAGGAGGGAGCGAGCGGTCACCCACCCACCCACAGCCCCCTCATACCACAGCACAGTAGCGTCTGCTGAACAGGCAGGCACACACTGGGTCAGGCAGGCCCCGCATTGGCGTCTGGTCTCCCCCTCACCTCACCACCAGCGGACGGCAGCACCGCTCTGCTGCTTGGCCTGCGCCTTCCCCCAAGGAAATGATTCAAACCCTACGAAACTCAAACCTAAATCATCGAGACTCAGGTAAACCATTATCAGGAATACCCGCCACCTTCTCCCTCCTGCTATCATTATGGCTTACCAGCCGGTCATCATCCTGTCATGTGGAGCAGTGTTGTCATCATCCTGTCATGTGGAGCAGTGTTGATGTCATCATCCTGTCATGTGGAGCAGTGTTGATGTCATCATCCTGTCATGTGGAGCAGTGTTGATGTCATCATCCTGTCATGTGGAGCAGTGTTGATGTCATCATCCCATCATGTGGAGCAGTGTTGTTGTCATCATCCTATCATGTCGAGCAGTGTTGATGTCATCATCCTATCATGTGAAGCAGTGTTGGTGTTGGTGGGCTCAGCCACCAGGCTACAGCCACACAGTGGATGACTGCAGGAGTCCGGGTGGTGTTGGCCCGGACGGAAGTGTTCTCCTGAGACCAGGGCAGCTGGAGTGGCGATCTCACCGGGACCTGCTCACACCTCCCGCTCCCTCGGTAGTAAACTGACCCAGTTATCAGCCTGGTGAATGAGATGACGCCAGCAGGAGCCAGTAGGTCAGACTGAATCACTCTTGCCTGACCCCATTATGATAAGCTTCATCATCTCCTCCTTTAATCTTTGACAGTAACTTGGCGTCTTATGTTTCTGACATCGGTAAAGCGTTGAGGTGACTGGTAGTACCGTGGCCCCACACATGGGCAGGCAGGCAGGACCTGCGCGTTACCAGCCTGACGCGGAAGTTACGTGTATTGGAATCTGATGATAAGTGTATGAGTGCATCGTGATTTCAAGAAAAGGATCTGCCACTTCTCGCAGGAGCGACTGACAACAGATGGACAGACTGGAGATCCACCAGGCAAGGAGGTGAGGGAGGTGGCCATGGTCCAGCAGGAGAGGGAGGTGGCCATGGTCCAGCAGGAGAGGGAGGTGGCCATGGTCCAGCAGGAGAGGGAGGTGGCCATGGTCCAGCAGGAGAGGGAGGTGGCCATGGTCCAGCAGGAGAGGGAGGAGGGTGTCAGGAGCGGCAACACGAGTGAGGCTTATGATGGCACGTACTGTTGCGTCCTTCCCTCCCCCCCACACACCTGCACGTAACCCTTGCTGCTCCGCTCCTCCCCTGCTTTACTGCCACCTCCACCTCCCCTTTCGTACCCTGCCACTGGCCTCACTGACCCTCCCCACCAGAAGACCCCCAACCAACGTGGTCTACACAAGTAAACCAGTGGCCGGCAGCAGCAGGTCGGGAGGTTTGTGGGGACTTAACCCGGTTTTACTCCAGGTCGGTGTGAGCGCAGGTGACCCCCACCCGCTGTACAGACTCCGCCCCGTGTCTCCGGCGGGAGATGAGGGTGAAGATGGTGGCGATGATGTAGACGCCAGGGAGTGGCTGGCTGTGGAACGTGGCGTGGCGCTGGGGAGTGGCTAGGGTGGAATTGGCTCTAGGGAGTGGCTAGGGTGGAATTGGCGCTAGGGAGTGGCTAGGGTGGAATTGGCGCTAGGGAGTGGCTAGGGTGGAATTGCCGCTAGGGAGTGGCTAGGGTGGAGTTGGCGCTGGGGAGTGGCTGGGGTGGAATCTGGCGCCGGAGAGTGGCTGGGGGTGGAATTGGCGCTGGGGAGTAGCTGAGGGTGTAATATGGCGCTGGAGGAGTGGCTGGGTATAGAGTATGCCACTGATGAGTAACTGTGTGTACAGTATGGCACCGGGGAGTGACTTATTTCTGGTGCGTGACGGTGGGGAATGGCTGGGTATGGGGCATGGTGGAGGAGGAGGGAGTGGCTGGGTCCACGAAGAGCGTGACGGTGGGAATTGTATTCACTGGCTTACACGGCCCAGGTCATCCTGTGTGGTAAAGCCCCAGGTTACCTGTGTGGACTGGGACATAGCAAAGCCCCAGGTTACCTGTGTGGACTGGGACATGAGAAAAGATCTTCGTACCTGTATTCCACGCAAGAAAAGAAAAAGATATTATATATGTATATAAATAAACTCACCCATGCTGCGGCGAGAATGGAGACGTGCGGACCTTGAAAAACCTTTCTTCCTCCGACTTTCATTCAGCCTTCATCGCCACAAATCATTGCAAATGTGTCATTTGTTAGGCGAAAGGTTCCTTTTATTTTTTCTCCTCGTGGAAGTCTCACATCCTTTCCTATTCTTTCACAAACGAGTCTTTCTTGAGCCACACTATTTCTGGCCACTTCTGTCGTGGTATATGCCATTGGCTTTTCTTTTTTTTTGACAACACAGTGACCATCTCCCCTAACGACATACAGACGTTTTTGGTTCTCTAGCTCTCCCTGTATCTACTTTGGATGACTAACATTTCCTCATCCCCTGAAACCCACTTATCAATCGTGTTCCCATCCCTGTGATCTCTCTCTTAGTGCTGTCAGAAAACTACTTCTCCACCAGGAGACAAGGAAGGCGTATGGACTAGGTGGCATCTACTCTTGTGTGTAGATGTGTTCCTCACCTGCGGCCCAGCTCGTTTCATTATTTCTGCTGCTGCTAACAAACCAGAACTTTTCTTTTTTGGAGAGGGATGTTACATCGGTACAGCATATCTCGAAAACGATGACCATTTTTACTCCTCCTCCTCCTGTTGCTCTGTTTTACTGTTGTCAAAGTTTTCTGCTCTTAAGCTCTCGTGTCCTCAAACATCTTGAGTCTGTTTCCTCGCTGATGATCCGTTTGGTTTCCGCAAGGCGAGATTCAATGGTGCGATCCTCTTCTGTCTTGGCGAGTTTGGGTCCTCCTCTCGGAGAGTCTTCGGGAAATCCAATGTCGTAGTCCCTGATATTTCGAAAACCTTTGACTGTCCGTGACCCTGGGGTCTGATCTTCAGACTTCCCTGCCTTGCTTTCCTCCTTCGTGGTGAAGGGCACGGACATCCACCAGGAGGATTGTCCCCATGTTTGGACCACAGAGTCGAAATATGGCGAGATGATACGGTGAGAATAATATATTTGTTCTCGCCTGAACAGTTGCTTAGAATATGTAAAGAATTGCTTCGTCCTTGTATGGAGTATTGCTTGCACATCGACAGAGGTTTTGATTCTACATATATATACTTCATGAGTCGAGGTCAGAGCACTCCGATTTATCAACTCTCATAGTTTGACCTCAAAACATGACCCACTTGCCCTACTCCACAATGTTGGTTTTGTTTCCCTCATTTGTATAAAATATTTCTGTTTCTGTTCTCAAATACTGGAAGCGTGCGTGTCTCTCGTCGCTAGGTAGACCATGTAATACTAGGTAAGTCTCTGCGTCACATGATGAATTGTATAAGCGGTGGCTACTCAAAGGTTATGACATCTGTTTCTTTTCTTACGCAGGCAAGTTTTGGAATTCTGTACCCTTTCATGTCTGTCGTGACACCTAAAACCTGCTTTTTTTTTTTCTTTTAAGGCAAGTTTTCCCACTTACTCCAAGAGCTTTTTTTTTCGCTTTTCTTTTCTTCATGTATTTCTTTTTTTGCTTTAACAATTCGTTTAAGGCTTGGCCTGCTTCGATGAAGACTTTTATCCGTAAACTTAGCATATATATATATATATATATATATATATATATATATATATATATATATATATCCTTAGTCATAACCTAATTTTTATGATAATAGCATTTGTACTACTACTACCTGGTACTACTACTACTACTACTACTACCACTAATGATAATAATAATAATAATAATAATAATAATAATAATAATAATAATAATAATAACAATAATGATAATAAGTTTATCATCAGTAATGTCGTCAGTATAACCATGAGTACCAGAATACCTTCTTTATCTGTAACATGTGAGATGTGAGGCAGCCTAGGTTGGGCTACACGTCTACATAATGTTGCTCACGCTGCACAGCACCCACACCACTACACCAAAACTTTACTTTAAAAAAGAAACTAAGAAATAATTTTCCTATTAATACGTCGCAGGGAAGAATTATACGCCTGCGTCAAATTCTCATCATTCTGTGAGTAAAGCGTAAAAAAAAAGAAGATACATTTGAATTTACTTTTGTAACGTCTGTTATAGGCCACCATTACTGTATGGTGTTCATGAGGGTAATGCTCATGAGTGAGTGTGGGCAAGAGGAATGGAGAGGGTCAGCAAGGTAAACCTCTCAGTAAATGTAAACAAAACTGCGAGAAATTCGGTGATCTGGTCATCCATGTTGATGTGTGTGTACCGGGTTCTGGCCGTGGTGACTACCCAGCCAACAGACATATCCAGCCACCCTAGCAGGGGTATGATGTGTGTGGGGAGGGAAGGGTATGATGTGCGTGGGGAGGGAAGGGTATGATGTGTGTGGAGGAGGGTATGGTATGATGTGTGTGGGGAGGGAAGGGTATGGTGTGCGTGGGGAGCAGAGTGTATGACGTGTGTGAGGAGGGAAGGGTATGACGTGTGGGGAGGGGAGGGTATGATGTGTGTGGGGAGAGGAGGGTATGATGAGTGTGGGGAGGGAAGGGTATGATGTGTGTGGGGAGGGAAGGGTATGATGTGTGTGGAGGAGGGTATGGTATGATGTGTGTGGGGAGGGAAGGGTATGGTGTGCGTGGGGAGCAGAGTGTATGACGTGTGTGAGGAGGGAAGGGTATGACGTGTGGGGAGGGGAGGGTATGATGTACGTGGGGAGGGGAGGGTATGATGTGCGTGGGGAGGGGAAGGTATGACGTGTGTGGGGAGGGAAGAGTATGATGTTTGTGGGGAGGGGAGGGTATGACGTGTGTGGGGAGAGGAGGGTATGACGTGTGTGGGTAGAGGAGGGTATGACGTGTGGGGAGGGGAGGGTATGATGTGTGTGGAGAGGGAAGGGTATGGTGTGCGTGGGGAGAAGAGGGTATGACGTGTGTGAGGAGGGAAGGGTATGACGTGTGGGGAGGGAAGGGTATGACGTGTGGGGAGGGGAGGGTATGATGTGCGTGGGGAGGGGAGACTTTGGTCGGTGTGGGAAGGGGAGGGCGTGGGTAGTGTGGGGGAGGTGGGAGTGGGATGTGGCGGCCAGCAATGTCCCTCACGTTGAGACGATATCAGAAGGACAATCTCAGACTCGTGTCTGGGGGGTCACACTCACAAATCCTTGATACTTATGTGGTCTCCAGGAATACCAACAGAAGTATTGATCTACAGAAGAGCAGGTTGCCCGTCTCTCTCTCTCTCTCTCTCTCTCTCTCTCTCTCTCTCTCTCTCTCTCTCTCTCTCTCTCTCTCTCTCTCTCTCTCTCTCTCCACTGTTGCTTGCCAAACTCAGGTTTCCTCGTGTGCTTCGCTTCCCGACTTTATATTGTACAAAGAGAATCAATATTTCCATAGCTAACCGTGTTTTCCTCGGTGAACCAATAACACTGGAATTTGAAATGATTCTAGTTAGCTTTTCTTCTCCTTGTAAGTACATCATATGAATCCTATGAAATGTATTCTGATTATCATGAAAAAGTAATTATATACTATATATTTTCTCGTCTTAGTTTCATGGAAGGTAGATCACATTGGTGTCCCTCAATTTTCTCGTCTTAGTTTCATGGAAGGAAGATCACATTGGTGTCCCACAGTGTCCGTTGTCCAGCAGTGCCAGATTATGTGAAAGAAACCATTAGCGGACACAGGTCATCACCAAGGCCAGGTCGTAAATGAAGATGAAAAAAAAGGGGGGTGCTCAGGTTATATAAAAGCCAGGAAAGAAAGAAAAAAATACTCCCAAGACTCCTGGAGGAGATGGAAACAACCCCCCCGCCTTTTAAAGAGTAGTTGTTGGGATGAGAAGGTATGTAGTTCCAAAGCGTAGCATTGTAAAGAAAAAGACTTCACAAAGGCCTACCTGTAGGTTGCCAAAGGCCACGATGTAACAGTATGACGCAGTGGCTCGCCGAGTATTACGTGGTCTGGCGAATGGCGGGGACACGCAAGCAGACAACTTTGATAACAGAAAATCGAAGTAATATCTACAGAGACGGAAAAGGGATCCAACATTGCGGCGCTGGGCAAGAAAGTCAAGTTTTGAGGTCAGATTTGAGGGAGATACGATCTCAAGCTGGATCATTCGGACTATATTCTCTCAAATAAGCAAGTATAAGAGCCACTCCTTCCTCGGGAGTGAAAGCAGTGTTCTGTTCAAGGACAAGCCTGTCTTCGTGAGCTGGAACAGAAGAGAAGAATATTCGGCATGTGAAGAAGACTCCCAGATCCTTAAAGGCACACTTAGCTTCATGTCTCAAATGGAATTTCCAAGATAGATGCTCTTTTGATACCAAATGCATTTTGAATTTTTTTGAATAATGGGATTGTAAAGTCGTCAAAAGAAGTGTGGACGTTATGAAAAGTTTTAGAAAGAAATGACAAGAAAAATTAATTTTTTGAAAGGCCTTAAACTTTTAAACTAATGTACGTCTATCCCAGTAGAAAATCCTGTCTTAAGTTTATAGTGGCGAATATAAGGAGACGAGACACACAGGTCGAGTATATGAAACAGATTTGAAATAGGTGGAAGAAGAGAGAGCTGTGTTGATTTGTGGGTGTATGAGCGCATCAACTGGAAGAAAGAAAATCGTTAACAAAAAAAGGAGGAAGAATGTAGGAGACAGGACAACCTGGAGGGACACTGCTGTTCACAGGGGAGGAAAAAAGTGAGGGGTTGATCCATCAGTGATCATACAGAAAGACCGGCCAGAGACGAACGTGAATATGAGAGACCAGAGTGGAGGAGGAAAGCCAAACGACAGAAGCTTGGAGATTAGACCCTGATGTCACACTCTTGTCAGATGCACTCGAGATATCAAGGACGACAGCATAAATCTCTCAAGAGAAAATGACCAGATATTAATGATATAGGATTTGTACCTGCGAAAACTATACGAAATGATTAGAGAGACGATTAATGAGATTCAACATGCTTAAGGTAATTAAGAGTTGAGGGAAAAAAAAAGAATATCGACGACTTTGGAAGAAGTAGATGTTAGAGCAGGAAGACGTTTGCAGAACGGTCAGCAGCCTTCATGAGGATAAGCTAAGCCAGTGAACGTGGCCAAGGAAAAGGTATGATTTTAGAATGAAGTGAGACAGATGAGCAGCACCAAGCGCAAGTTCAGAGGCCCACTCCTCCAGAACTCCTTGCTTCTGTTTTGTTTTGGAATGTATGAAAAGAGATTAGAGAGAAGAGTATAGGAATAGAGGTGATCTAACTAGGGGAGGTATCAGAGCTAGAAGTACTCAGAGCTAGGAGAAGTTCTCAGGGCCAGGGAAGGTACTCAGGACCAAGGGAGGTACTCAGGAGCAATGGGTCGACCTATTGAAGACGAAATTGGCAGCGGAGGATGAATGAGTTGCTGTGAAGGAACGAGAATTAGTGGCGCCCTCTGCTGATGGAATTACTTCTCTCCCCAGCTAGCGCCATTCTTCGGCTTCCCCGCCAACGCCCGTTTTGCGTGGCCATCCAGAGGGGCCAATATGGGAGGCGTCTTCCAGCTACCTCCCAACGACCAACCTCTGCTGTAATAACCATTTCTGTTTTCGTTTACTCTGGTGTACCCTCTTACGTTTATTGCCCTCAGATTGTCTTACATATTCCTCTTTCTCTTTCTTTTTCTTGAACTGTGATTCTTGCTTGCACCTATATTTCTAATGTGTGTTTTTTTCATTAACATTGTCCATGGTCCTCCTTTGCTACCGTGTTGTGGATATGTTGCTTGTGATGAACACGGGTCTAGTTCCCTGTGTTGTCCGTCCTCAGCACAGTGAACACGGGTCTAGTTCCCTGTGTTGTCCATCCTCAGCACAGTGAACACGGGTCTAGTTCCCTGTGTTGTCCATCCTCAGCACAGTGAACACGGGTCTAGTTCCCTGTGTTGTCCATCCTCAGCACAGTGAACACGGGTCTAGTTCCCTGTGTTGGTTGTCCTCAGCACAGTGAACACGGGTCTAGTTCCCTGTGTTGGTTGTCCTCAGCACAGTGAACACGGGTCTAGTTCCCTGTGTTGTCCATCCTCAGCACAGTGAACACGGGTCTAGTTCCCTGTGTTGGCCGTCCTCAGCATGGTGAACACGGGGCTAGTTCCCTGTGTTGGTTGTCCTCAGCACAGTGAACACGGGTCTAGTTCCCTGTGTTGGTTGTCCTCAGCACAGTGAACACGGGTCTAGTTCCCTGTGTTGTCCATCCTCAGCACAGTGAACACGGGTCTAGTTCCCTGTGTTGGTTGTCCTCAGCACAGTGAACACGGGTCTAGTTCCCTGTGTTGTCCATCCTCAGCACAGTGAACACGGGTCTAGTTCCCTGTGTTGGCCGTCCTCAGCATGGTGAACACGGGTCTAGTTCCCTGTGTTGGCCGTCCTCTGCACAGTGAACACGGGTCTAGTTCCCTGTGTTGTCCGTCCTCAGCATGGTGAACACGGGGCTAGTTCCCTGTGTTGGTCGTCCTCAGCACAGTGAACACGGGTCTAGTTCCCTGTGTTGTCCGTCCTCAGCATGGTGAACACGGGGCTAGTTCCCTGTGTTGGTCGTCCTCAGCACAGTGAACACGGGTCTAGTTCCCTGTGTTGTCCGTCCTCAGCACAGTGAACACGGGTCTAGTTCCCTGTGTTGTCCGTCCTCAGCACAGTGAACACGGGTCTAATTCCTTGTGTTGTCCGTCCTCAGCACAGTGAACACGGGTCTAATTCCTTGTGTTGTCCGTCCTCAGCACAGTGAACACGGGTCTAATTCCCTGTGTTGGCCGTCCTCAGCACAGTGAACACGGGTCTAATTCCCTGTGTTGGCCGTCCTATGTACACCCTATGGAGGGTACACTCCATGCAGGTTGAAGATGAGTGCACGACACGCTTCTCAACACCATTACCATCACACAAGAGGACACTTGAAGCACTCCACACCACCAGGGTCATCCCACAAGATAGCATTCATTCAACACGGGCGTCATTAAGATGCATCTAGCTTTCCAATTCCCCTTGGGTCTTCCTTCCGGGGTGTTGGCTCTCGTAGTTGATGAAGACTGAAAGTCATTACACCACCATTAAGTCTTCTCTCATGACAGTGTTTTTTTTTTCTGATATCGCAAACACTACAGCGAGGTGGGGAAGGAATGGATGTAAGAGAACGACAGGAATTAATGAAGGAAATGTGGACGACACAGAACCTGGAGACGTTCTGGAAAGATACAGGTTGTGACTACGTTAAGACGAGGAGGGAGGTGAGAGCAGAGATTAGAAATTTCATAATAAAACTCGTTATTGCCTTAAGCTACGTCCTTTTAAAGAGAAGCAAAATGTAGTTAAGGACCTGGTTCGACTCAATAACTCAAAAATGAGTGTTATCGACCCATGAGTCTGTATGTAAAGAGATGAATACATCTCTCATCCTACAGCCCAGGTCTTCTATGGTGTTGCTTTCAACGTATGCTACGAAGGATGGTTGAAAAATCCTCCCACATACGTGGTGGGGAGACTGAAGCACTCAGGCCAATACTTGATGATAATGTCCAAATTATCACCCGCCCTACCCATACTCCAGACCGCCCAGACCACTCTACCAACACGATGAATTTGTTGTCCTCCCTCTGATCCTTCACGCGAGAACAGCACATCCTTGCCTTCATGGCAACGAGAGGAAGGGCTTGGGTAGTACCACGACAGGCCACATCTAAGACCATTGCCCCTCTTGACTGTGTTGTAATCCAGTTATTTCACCAATCCTTCTGTAGTTGATGGCCGTCCCCACGTCGTCCCTCTCCCAACATCTTACGACTCTTTCGTCACTCATATCTTCAGCGAAAACTTTCACTCACAATCCCGCTTCAAATGAGGAGTGTCTGCTCATTGCACGCTTCGTGGACCTTGGATGATTATAGGGTAGGATCTGTCTCTCAGCTACCACTGTTCACCTGTTCCAGTTACAGCTCTCCTGAATCTGCAAGCTGTATGATTTTCCCAGATGGTCTTGGGTCGTATCCCCGTCAAACTAAGGTCCTCTGGGGAGCTCCCACTGTATACCACACCCTCACAACCACTTGCTCAACAGCGGAGTTGTATTCACCTCAGATCCATCACACTACAGCTCGACAATCTGGCCTCGAGTACCTCTTCACTACTCTCATCTTCTTGAGTATTTTTGAAGATCATAGTCTTCTCCCTGATCATCAGTATGGCTTTCTCAAAGCGAGATTAGCCGATGGAGAAGTCTCTCCCTCAGCGACCAAGGAGGTGGAGCAATCAAAATGGAAGACGTCCATTAAACACAGAGAAGCAGTAAACCTAAAGGAAAGAATTTTAGAATGCAAAGACATATATCACATCCTCTTAGATGCTCTGAAGGTGTTAAGGACTACGACAAAAGACTACTTAATCCCACAATCCCCGTAAAAGGAGGAGCAGAGGTTAGTCGCATACGAAAGATACCTGGATCAAATCACCTCTTAGTGTCCTCTCAGGTATGTTTTGGTTATGTGGCCGGCTGCCGAGGACTTTGTTTCTCAGTCTGGGGATCATCATCTTAGTCGCTGGCTGCTGTACTCTGTTCTATGTTGTTTTTTTTTAGGTCGGGTGACCAAAACTGAACCCAGCATTCAATGTGGGGACGCACCCGTGAATGATGAATTGAGGATAGTTTCATGGACTTGAATTCAGATACCTTGCCTGTGAATCCTAGAATTTTGATCGTAGTGTTTACTGCATTCACAAATTACTTATTTGCCTTTAGGTCATTAGAGATTATAGCTAAGTGCTTAAGACTTTTTAGATATTTACCTTCTGTTGTTCAACAAAATTTGTACCGCAGCTTGTCTTCTTGTTTGTATAGCCGATGCGTAAAAGCGTTGTACTTGTCTGTATCTATATTCATTCGCCACCTATCACTTCGTCTCATGTGAGCTGGGAGATGTAGACGCTCAGAATTTGTCGCAACTTTATAACCCATCGTAGTATCGTCAGCGAATGTTGATGTCTTACAATGCAGCCCATTATGACTGTCACGGATGTACTGTGTATTATAGAGAGAATAAGACTGAAGAATGATTCTGAGTTGAGAAAATAGAGTGAGGGAAGCTGTGGGGTATCGGGGCCAGAGCATTCAAGACTATGCGAGGCGTGCATGGGATAGAATGAACTGGGTCATTGTGGTATATGGTGATGGTTGGGGAGTGGGGAGGAGCTATGTTCTATTAGTAAGCTGAGCCAGGGCATACATGAGGCGGTCAAGGTAAACCATGGAATAATCTGTGGGACTTGGTTGCGAATGGTAGGCGAGTGATTTCTACACACGTTAGCTAAAGATTCGAGGTGTACAAACTTGAGGCCGTTGTTCTTTTGTTTCTCATACTGTCTCACTGGGTAGGGAAACACACACACACACACACACACACACACACACACACACACACACACACACACACAAACACACATGTGTTATACAGGGGGCGACTTGCTGTCAGTGGGCTGACGCAGGGTGCATGAAGTGGTCTGTAGAAACAATGAAAAGACATATGGCGCTTGGCTGTGGATAGGGGGCTGTGCTTTCGATGCATAGTACATGACAGCTAGAGTCCTCCTGCAATGATTTTATAGTTATGAATGAATGAAAGTGTATTACATAGGACGAAGATGCCAAGTTGGAGACAAATTTGTTGGGGAGGCGTGTTCTAATACAGCTAACGAGGCTATATATTGCTTTATATATATATATATATATATATATATATATATATATATATATATATATATATATATATATATATATATATAACAGACGAAAGAAATGGCCCAACCCACCCCCATACACATGTATATACATACGTCCACACACGCAAATATACATACCTACACAGCTTTCCATGGTTTACCCCAGACGCTTCACATGCCCTGATTCAATCCACTGACAGCACGTCAACCCCGGTATACCACATCGATCCAATTCACTCTATTCCTTGCCCTCCTTTCACCCTCCTGCATGTTCAGGCCCCGATCACACAAAATCTTTTTCACTCCATCTTTCCACCTCCAATTTGGTCTCCCACTTCTCGTTCCCTCCACCTCCGACACATATATCCTCTTGGTCAATCTTTCCTCACTCATTCTCTCCATGTGCCCAAACCATTTCAAAACACCCTCTTCTGCTCTCTCAACCACGCTCTTTTTATTTCCACACATCTCTCTTACCCTTACATTACTTACTCGATCAAACCACCTCACACCACACATTGTCCTCAAACATCTCATTTCCAGCACATCCATCCTCCTGCGCACAACTTTATCCATATCCCATGCCTCGCAACCATACAACATTGTTGGAACCACTATTCCTTCAAACATACCCATTTTTGCTTTCCGAGATAATGTTCTTGACTTCCACACATTCTTCAAGGCTCCCAGGATTTTCGCCCCCTCCCCCACCCTATGATCCACTTCCACTTCCATGGTTCCATCTGCTGCCAGATCCACTCCCAGATATCTAAAACACTTTACTTCCTCCAGTTTTTCTCCATTCAAACTTACCTCCCAATTGACTTGACCCTCAACCCTACTGTACCTAATAACCTTGCTCTTATTCACATTTACTCTTAACTTTCTTCTTTCACACACTTTACCAAACTCAGTCACCAGCTTCTGCAGTTTCTCACATGAATCAGCCACCAGTGCTGTATCATCAGCGAACAACAACTGACTCACTTCCCAAGCTCTCTCATCCCCAACAGACTTCATACTTGCCCCTCTTTCCAAAACTCTTGCATTTACCTCCCTAACAACCCCATCCATAAACAAATCAAACAACCATGGAGACATCACACACCCCTGCCACAAACCTACATTCACTGAGAACCAATCACTTTCCTCTCTTCCTACACGTACACATGCCATACATCCTCGATAAAAACTTTTCACTGCTTCTAACAGCTTGCCTCCCACACCATATATTCTTAATACCTTCCACAGAGCATCTCTATCAACTCTATCATATGCCTTCTCCAGATCCATAAATGCTACATACAAATCCATTTGCTTTTCTAAGTATTTCTCACATACATTCTTCAAAGCAAACACCTGATCCACACATCCTCTACCACTTCTGAAACCACACTGCTCTTCCCCAATCTGATGCTCTGTACATGCCTTCACCCTCTCAATCAATACCCTCCCATATAATTTACCAGGAATACTCAACAAACTTATACCTCTGTAATTTGAGCACTCACTCTTATCCCCTTTGCCTTTGTACAATGGCACTATGCACGCATTCTGCCAATCCTCAGGCACCTCACCATTGGTCATACATACATTAAATAACCTTACCAACCAGTCAATAATACAGTCACCCCCTTTTTTAATAAATTCCACTGCAATACCATCCATATATTTTTTAATATATATATATATATATATATATATATATATATATATATATATATATATATATGTATATATATATATATATATATATATATATATATATAATCCCTGGGGATAGGGGATTAAGAATACTTCCCACGTATTCCCTGCGTGTCGTAGAAGGCGACTAAAAGGGGAGGGAGCGGGGGGCTGGAAATCCTCCCCTCTCGTTTTTTTTTTTTTTTCCAAAAGAAGGAACAGAGAATTGGGCCAGGTGAGGGTATTCCCTCAAAGGCCCAGTCCTCTGTTCTTAATGCTACCTCGCTAACGCGGGAAATGGCGAATAGTTTAAAAGAAAAAGAAATATATATATATATATATATATATATATATATATATATATATATATATATATATATATATATATATATATATATATACAGTCACCACTGGAACGAGAAAATAAGAACAGTGAGTACTACTCATTGTTCTTATTTTCTCTTTCCGGTGGTGATTGTGCATATACCTCTTCACGGTGAAGTGAAGGTTCTGCATATATATATATATATATATATATATATATATATATATATATATATATATATATATATATATATATATATATATATATATTTTAGTTTCTAAAAGAGGAAACAGAGTTCAGCGGGTAGCGCTCATCCTCCTCGAAGGGTCAGAGTGGAGTGTCTAAATGTGTGTGGATGTTCCCATGATGAGAAGAAAGGAGAGCTAAGTAGTGTGTTTGAGGAAAAAACCTGGATGTTTTGGCTCTGAATGAAACGAAGCTCAAGGAAGGAGTAGCGCTACTCCTAAAGCAGGAGCTGTGGGAGTGTGTGATAGAGTGTAAGGAGGTAAATTCTAGACTGATGTAGGTAAAACTGAAAGTGTTTGGCGAAAAATAGGTGATTATTGGTATTTATGCACCTGCATAAGATCATTAAAGGCATGTGTTTTGGTAGCAGCTGAGTGAGTGTGTCTGCAGTTTTGGTACACGACACCGGGTATTAGTGATGGGTGATTTGAATGCGTAGGTGTGTGATGTGACAGTTGAGGGTATAATTGGTGCGGATGGGCTGTTCGTTGTTGTGTATGGAAATGGGGAACAGCTTGTGGATTTGTGTGCTGAAAAGAGACTGGTGATTCGGAATAACTGGTTTAAAAAGAGATATACACAACCACACGTATGTGATTGGGAGAGATGGTCACAGGGCATTATTATATTACGTAATTGATAGATAGGCATATAAAAGAGAGACTTATGTATGTAAATGTGCTGAGAGGGGCATCTAGAGGGATATCTGATCACTATCTTGTGGAGGCGAAGGTGAAGATTTGTAGAGTTTTCAAAGAAGAGGGAGAAAATGTCAGGGAGAAGAGAGTGGTGAGAGTAAGTGACCTTCGAAAGGAGATTTGTGTGAGGAAATACCCGGAAAAAGGTGAGAGCGAATGACGTGAGGGGAGTGGGTGAGGAATTGGATGTATTTAGGGAAGTAGTGATGGCATGTGCAAGGGATACATGTGGCATGAGAAAGGTGAGAGGTAGGCAGGTTAGAAAGGGTAGTGAGTGGTGGGATGAAGAAATAAAGTTCTTAGTGAAAGAGAAAAGAGATGTGTTTGGTCGGTATTTACAAGGAAGGAGTGCAAATGACTGGGAGTTGTATGACAGAAAGCGGCAGGAGGTCAAGAGGAAGGTGCAAGGGTTGAAAGAGAGGGCAAATGAGAGTTGGAATGAAAGGGTATCTTTAAACTTTAGGGAATATAAAAAAGGTGTTTTGGAAGGAGGTAAATAAAGGATGAAAGACAAGAAAAGAAATGGGAACATTGGTGAAGGGGGCAAGGGGTGAAGTGATAACAGTTATCGATGGAGTGAGTATTTGAAGGATTGTTGAATGAGTTTAATGATAGAGTGATAGATGTATGGTGTTTTGTTGGGATGGTGTGCGAAGTTAGAGAGTCAGGGAAAGTGGTTTTGTGAAGAGGGTAGTGGTAGTGAAAGCCTTGTGGAAGATGAAATCCGGCAAGGCGGCGGGTTGAATTTATTAAGAAAGGGGTGACTGTGTTGTTTATTGGTTTGTAACGATATTCAGTGTATGTATGGATCATGGTGAAATGCCTGAGGATTGGTGGAATGCACGTATACTGCCGCTGTACAAAGACAGAGGGGATAAAGGTGTGTGTTCAAACTACAGAGGCATAAGTTTGTTGAGTATTCCTGGAAAATTGTATGGGAGGGTATTGATTAAGAAGGTGAAGGCATGTACAGAGCATCAAATTGGGGAGGAGCATTGTGATTTTAGAAATGGTAGAGGATGTGTGGGTCAGGTGTGTACTTTGAAGCCTTATGTGAGAAATACTGAGAAAAACAGATGGGTTTGTATGTGGCATATAATAGGGTTGATAAAGATGTTTTGTGGAAGGTCTTAAGAATATATGGTGCGGGAGGTAAGCTGCTAGAAGCAGTGACAAATTTATATCAAGGGTGTAAGGCATATGTACGAGTAGGAAGAGAGGAGGGTAAATGGTTCCCAGTGAATGTTGGTCTGCGGCAAGGGTATGTGATGTCACCAAGGTTGTTTGATTTGTTTATGGATGGGGTGCTGATAGAGGTAGATGCAAGAGGGATGAGAGGGCCTAGGAAGTGAGTCAGGTGTTCTTCGCGAATTATACACCACTGGTGGTTGATTCGAGTGAAAGGCTGCAAAAGTTGGTGACTGAGTTTAGAAAAGTGTGTGAAAGGAGAAAGGTGAGAGTAAATTTGAATAAAAGCCAGATTATTAGGTTCAACAAGGTTGAGGGACAAGTTAGTTGGGAAGTAAATTTGAATGGAGAAATATTGGAGGAAGTGAAGTGTTTCATATATCTGGAAGTGGACTTGGCAGCGGATGGAACCATGGAAGCGGAAGTGTCATAGGGTGGGGGAGGGGGCGAAGGATCTGGGAGCGATGAAGAATGTGCGGAAGGAGAGAACATTATCTCGGAGCAAAAATGGGTATGTTTGAAGGAATAGTAGTTCCAACAGTATTACATGGTTGCGAGGCATGTGCTATAGTTAGGGTGGATGTGTTGGAAATGAAATGTCTGAGGGCATCATGTGGTGTGAGGTGGTTTGATGAAATAAGTAGTGAAAGGGTTCGAGAGATGTGTGGTAATATAAAGAGGGTTGAGATAGCAGAAGAGGGTGTGTTGAAATGGTTTGGACATATGGAGAGAATGAGCGAAGAAAGGTTGGCAAAGAGGATGTATAAGATAGAGGAGGAGGGAACAAGGAGAAGCAGGAGACCAAATTGGAGGTGGGAGGATGGAGTGAAAAAGCTATTGAACGATCAGGGCCTGAACGTATGGGAGGGTGAAACGCGTGCACGGAATGGAATGAATTGGAACGATGTGCTGTCAATGAACCGAGTCAGGATATGTGAAACGTCCGGGGTAAACCATGGAAAGGTCTGTGGATAGGGAGCTGTGGTTTCAGTGCATTACACATGACAGCTAGAGACTGAGTGTGAGCGGATGTGATCTTTTTTTCGTCATTTTCCTGGCGTTGCCTCGCAGATACAGGGGGTGGCGATACTGTTTCCTGTGAGGCGGAGTGGCGACGACAATGGATGAGGGCGAGGACGTATGAACATATACATGTGTATATATGTATGGGTGTGTATATATTTGTATATGTATTTATATGTGAGTGTAAGTATATATGTATGTATATGAGTGGATGGATCTTTCTTCGTCTGTTTCCTGGCGCTACCTTGCTAACACGGGAAACGGCGATCAGATGTAATGTATATATATATATATATATATATATATATATATATATATATATATATATATACATATATATATATATATATATATATATATATATATATATATATATATATATATATATATATATATATATATATATATATATATGTGTGTGTGTGTGTGTGTGTGTGTGTGTGTGTGTGTGTGTGTGTGTGTATCATATATATTCGCAATTTCCTGCGTTAGCGAGGTTGCGTTAAGAACAGAGGACTGAGTCTTAGAGAAAATATCCTCACTTGGCCCCCTTCTCTGTTCCTTCGTTTGGAAAAATTAAAACGGGAGGGGAGGATTTCCAACCCCACGCTCCCTCCACTTTTAGTCGCCTTTTACGACACGCAGGGAATACGTGGGAAGTATCCTTTCTCCCCTATCCCCAGGATAATATATATATATATATATATATATATATATATATATATATATATATATATATATATATATATATATATATATATATATATATGATATTCCATCACGTGAACCACTCCAGGCATGACAGATGCAGTGACCATACATAACATATAGTGGCTACTCATGCAGTGACCACACATGACATGCAGAGACTACACATGACATTTAGTGACCACGCATGACATCTGGTGACCACGCATGACATGCAATGAGTACGCATGACATTGAAATCATGCTTCTAATGTTAGTTGATTTGAATCATTTCATCAACCCTTGGCACGGGCTGTGGCGTAGACAAAATCTATTCGACTCTCAGCAAAGTTTAGTTCTGTATAGTTACAGATATGGTAAATTTGAGGCAAGTTCCAGAAATGGTCTGAGGGCCTTTTATATTATAGATGGGGTTGGTACTAATGAAAATGGTCGGTAGAACGGTTCATAAAGCAAAGTACAAAGATTTAGTACATATGTACTTGGGCAGTAGAGTGGTATATACGTCAAATAATAAAGCATAATTAAAACAATTAATTACATTATATTGAAAAATGGCCAGTATCAGTGAAATATCTACAGACTTCATAAAATCTAAGACCTGGAGGTGTAAAGTTGGTGGTAATGGTACACTATATTGTGGAGTGTTGTAGTGTGTGTTGATATGGTGCATGGCATAAATTACAGCAAGTTGTAAGTTGCCTGCCAGACACATATAAACCGACCATTCTAATCCTGGCGGGTACACTATCAGTGTCAAGTTCTGTCTTATCATGGCAGTGTTCACTGGTGTAGTGCCAGTCATCTCTATGTAGGGTTACTTCTTTTATTTAAGAATATATTCTTCTGTGTTGAAATTTGTCTTTCAGAAAATAAAAGATTTGTCATGCACAGTATGAATTAAAAAAAAGAATATGAAGCTTTCTTTACAAACAGAATTTTTCTTTCCACTGTTTATATATCTATTACCACTCATTCAGCATTTTTAGTGTCATTCATATCCCATCTGATATATTTCCTCCATTTTAAATAAAGTGAGTCATGGCACTGACCTTGTTTTAAGTTATATACACCATTATATCTGAGGTGATGTGTTAGGTACCCAAAACAATGAAATATGTTCAAAATGTAGAATGTTAAGAAGAAACTTAGTAAATACGTATCGTGAATGCCTTAAAAAGGGATGATTTTTACGAATAAATATAATGATGAATTAAACATGAGATATGATAGGGGAGCATACACATTATAGCTTCATTTGGTACGTTTAAACCTGACGCCTTGTAGGTAAACAGTTCTGCTTATTTTCATTGGTCGAGTCTCCCCCAACCCTTGGCTATCGGACCAATCAGCGGTGCCCTTACTTAGCTCCTAGGATTTGAACAGTCAGTATTTTAGGGTCAGTGGAGTGGGAGCGGAGGAGTAGTCACCAATATTTGTTATTTATTTAAGGTAATTGTGAGACGGGAGGTGAATTTGCCTGCTCTTTGGAAGTGTTAGTAACGACGGGACGCGTGGATTATATTGTCATGAACAAAACAGATCGATACAAGTCGTCTGCAGTGTTTTGATATTCAGGTGCCTTGTCTTGTGTGAGTATTGGACGCCCCGGGATGTGTGTGTAACATAGATCAAAAGCATTGTTACTCTAGGTAAAGAAGAGTTCTCCCTCCCCCTCCTCCCTCTTCTTCCTCCTTTTCCCATGGCCTTGGTGGATGGGGTGGTGTAGTGGCGTGTTGTAGAGGGCTAAAGAGATGGGAGGAGGATGGAGGTGGTGCGGGGCGGGAGTAACGTGAGGTGTTGTGGTGGGGGTGCGCGGGTGACAGTCTTGTACGATGAGTCAGGAATCCCGTTCTCCTGAAGGGAAAATAAAGAAAAATGGTCTACTCCTTTCTGTATCTTTGAGAGAAGGAAAGGAATAGTGAAAAAGAGAGAGAAAAGATACTAGAAAGAGGTAGAAACCCAAACGAAACCAGTACAGTATAAGCATCAATATATTAACATTTCCCAGAGGATTGTATTAAATGTAACTCCTACAGTAGTGTATTACTGTGCAAAGAGAGGAACACAGGAGTTCATACCCTTCAGTATCCATAGAAATAAAACCGTCTGGGTAGGCTTAAGAAAGTGATCAAGAATGTGTTCTAGCATTAAGTAATCTCAGTGAAAGTCTGGGTCTGGTACACAGAAAGCTTTGTAGCAAATGTGAATTATTTGTTTATAGTGGTAATGTAGTGTACGAACAGAGTAAGAATGTTAGTGCATCCTCGACAATAGATTGGCATTTATTTTGCCTATATTTGCACCAGTGGGTCAAATGGTTGTATGCTAGTATTGTTTACTTTGTTCCATTTTTACTGCAGTTGGTCATGAGCCAGTTTAGTGACACCAGTGAACGAACATGGATTTTGGAGAAACTTGTGTCATTTGTCTCTTTATAACTACTAGAATTAATATAAACTTGTTATGCAACAGTCGTACCATGTTGTATCATTCAGTGCTAAATGACATGGGTAAGGCTATGAAGACAAGGGAAAATGTGGGGCTAACATTAAATGTGAAACTTGTAGAAATAAAGAAAGCATATAAGCCTCACATACATGTCCCCTGTAGTTGTGTTTTATCTTGATTACTAAGGGGTCGGAGCTCTTTAACACAAGATATACAGCTTAGGTTCAGGAATATAAAGAAGTACAAGTAGAATAGAGAAGAACTAGTAAGATATGCCCCTGATGGTATTGTATGCAGAGTCTGCTCCCTAATATTGATTATGGTAATGTTTTGCTTTTCTGTGAGTATTTTGTGAATTCTGTTGGCTGAGTATGCTGAATTTAGGTTATGATACCATTTTGAGTAATTCAGTGGCATTTACCTGGTGTTATAATGATGGCAAGATTAGATATTTGACAGAGCATCATAGCATAGCCATTATGACACACCTGGTGAATTTTGCATGACATTGCAACCTCTCGTAAATCCTAATCAGTTGATAAATATGGTGTTGTGTCACGGGGATAGAGATTCTGAAATAGAATCATGCATTTAGAAAATAAGATACACTGGTATGTAAATGTAAATTTCTTCAGTCATTTGTGTTCCCTGTAGGTATATTTCTCTGACTGTTGCAACCCTCAATGTGATTGCTGCATTGCAGCGACTCCCAAAAGTTGCAGATATCTAAACATCAGACTTCATAAAGCTTGCAATAGCATTTGCAAAATACACAAATAACACTAAGTTAGTTTGTAAACTAATGAAGTTATATGTTAGTATGCTAAGTCTTTCTGTATTTTTGCAATATTTTTACACTACCATATAAGAGGATAATATTAGTGTCAGTGGAAAAAACTAATATTGTTGGAGGTCCATCATATAATGTATCTTGTTTATAAGAGCAGTCTGTTGCTATTGTTATTCTTTATTTTTAGTATTTTCTTTGCAAACTCTTCATTAGAAGCAAATAATTGCATGCTTGAATCTCAAGACAATTTGTGAATTAAAGTGATGTTGCAACACCTGATGACCCTACCACAGTACTGATAATCCAAAATGGTGGTGGGACATGCATTTGGCATGCTCATGTAATGAAATTTTCAAAATGTACACTGAAAAGCAAAATGCCATTGTTTGTATTATTTTGGTCAGTAGATAAACAAGTGTATATCCCCTATTCCTCAGCATTCTGCTTGTATTTCTTTGTATTTTGATATGTAAACAATATTAAAGGGTTTAGGAAAACCCCAAAAGATGTAAGCATTGCAGCCTCTTCTAAAGGATTCTTTTTTCATTGTCCCCAGCAGCTTTTCTGCTGTAGATATGGGCTGTTCGGGAAAGTTAGATGAGAATTTGTTGTTTCTTGTGAATTGCACAAGTTTTTCCTCTTAGTTTGATGTGGATGTAAAATTTTCCCATGATATTCACAGCCCTCCCCACTTTCACATTCATTACTGTGGATAAAAGATAGTTGTTCACATCATAAAAATCTGGCTTAAATAAGCTCAAATAAGCCCAAAAGTAATACTTGTGGTGTCCTTCAATTGATACATTACCCAGTATTTATTGACCTGATATTATTCCAGTTTCCTGTCACCTTATTGATTTTATAATGTAGATTATTTTTTTTATGGAATAGTTATATTCCATACATCCCTGGGGATAGGGGAAAAAGAATACTTCCCACGTATTCCCTGCATGTCGTAGAAGGCAACTAAAAGGGAAGGGAGCGGGGGGCTGGAAATCCTCCCCTCTCTTTTTTGATTTTCCAAAAGAAGGAACAGAGAAGGGGGCCAAGTGAGGATATTCCCTCAAAGGCTCAGTCCTCTCTTCTTTACGCTACCTCGCTAACGCGGGAAATGGCAAGTAGTATGAACAAGTTATATTTCAGACTTTTTTTTATGTTAGGGCTGCAATCTTGTAAAAGAAAAGTTAACCCATTCACTGTTGCCATAGAAGGATTTGTGATCTATTTAGAGTTATTTTTCATTGAAAGAAAATGCTACGTGAACATTTTAAGAAAACTAATCATAGCAACTGTATACTGTATATCTATACAGTGAAGTTAAAAATGTTATCACTAGGTCCACAAAAAAAAGCAAGACACCATAGTTTAATTTGATAAAAAATCAACACTATTGTTTACTCTTAATGCCAGTACAGTACTGTACCAAGACTCCTTGCTAATATAAAGGGGAAGGAAAGTAGGGAGATGAGGAGGGAGAAGGGAAAGTTGATAGGGTTAGGATGGAAAGAGAGGGTATGGGAAATGAGGAGAGACATGACATGATTAAGTAATATTGTTACAGTAAATATCTCACACCAGACCACTTGTTTTCATGTAAATCTGCATAATTTTTTAATAATGTTATGCTTTACCATTAATATGTGCAGTAAAGTAATTCTGCTAACAGTATTGGAACTACTGAATATAGAAAGAATAAACAAATATATATTCCAGATGCTTGTGGCATGAGAAGAGTGGGAGGTGGGTTGATTAGAAAGGGTAGTGAGTGGTGGGATGAAGAAGTAAGAGTATTAGTGAAAGAGAAGAGAGAGGCATTTGGACGATTTTTGCAGGGAAAAAATGCAATTGAGTGGGAGATGTATAAAAGAAAGAGACAGGAGGTCAAGAGAAGGTGCAAGAGGTGAAAAAAAGGGCAAATGAGAGTTGGGGTGAGAGAGTATCATTAAATTTTAGGGAGAATAAAAAGATGTTCTGGAAGGAGGTAAATAAAGTGCATAAGACAAGGGAGCAAATGGGAACTTCAGTGAAGGGCACAAATGGGGAGGTGATAACAAGTAGTGGTGATGTGAGAAGGAGATGGAGTGAGTATTTTGAAGGTTTGTTGAATGTGTTTGATGATAGAGTGGCAGATATAGGGTGTTTTGGTCGGGGTGGTGTGCAAAGTGAGAGGGTTAGGGAAAATGATTTGGTAAACAGAGAAGAGGTAGTGAAAGCTTTGCGGATGATGAAAGCCGGCAAGGCAGCAGGTTTGGATGGTATTGCAGTGGAATTTATTAAAAAAGGGGGTGACTGTATTGTTGACTGGTTGGTAAGGTTATTTAATGTATGTATGACTCATGGTGAGGTGCCTGAGGATTGGCGGAATGCGTGCATAGTGCCATTGTACAAAGGCAAAGGGGATAAGAGTGAGTGCTCAAATTACAGAGGTATAAGTTTGTTGAGTATTCCTGGTAAATTATATGGGAGGGTATTGATTGAGAGGGTGAAGGCATGTACAGAGCATCAGATTGGGGAAGAGCAGTGTGGTTTCAGAAGTGGTAGAGGATGTGTGGATCAGGTGTTTGCTTTGAAGAATGTATGTGAGAAATACTTAGAAAAGCAAATGGATTTGTATGTAGCATTTATGGATCTGGAGAAGGCATATGATAGAGTTGATAGAGATGCTCTGTGGAAGGTATTAAGAATATATGGTGTGGGAGGAAAGTTGTTAGAAGCAGTGAAAAGTTTTTATCGAGGATGTAAGGCATGTGTACGTGTAGGAAGAGAGGAAAGTGATTGGTTCTCAGTGAATGTAGGTTTGCGGCAGGGGTGTGTGATGTCTCCATGGTTGTTTAATTTGTTTATGGATGGGGTTGTTAGGGAGGTAAATGCAAGAGTTTTGGAAAGAGGGGCAAGTATGAAGTCTGTTGGGGATGAGAGAGCTTGGGAAGTGAGTCAGTTGTTGTTCGCTGATGATACAGCGCTGGTGGCTGATTCATGTGAGAAACTGCAGAAGCTGGTGACTGAGTTTGGTAAAGTGTGTGGAAGAAGAAAGTTAAGAGTAAATGTGAATAAGAGCAAGGTTATTAGGTACAGTAGGGTTGAGGGTCAAGTCAATTGGGAGGTGAGTTTGAATGGAGAAAAACTGGAGGAAGTGAAGTGTTTTAGATATCTGGGAGTGGATCTGTCAGCGGATGGAACCATGGAAGCGGAAGTGGATCATAGGGTGGGGGAGGGGGCAAAAATTCTGGGGGCCTTGAAGAATGTGTGGAAGTCGAGAGCATTATCTCGCAAAGCAAAAATGGGTATGTTTGAAGGAATAGTGGTTCCAACAATGTTGTATGGTTGCGAGGCGTGGGCTATGGATAGAGTTGTGCGCAGGAGGATGGATGTGCTGGAAATGAGATGTTTGAGGACAATGTGTGGTGTGAGGTGGTTTGATCGAGTGAGTAACGTAAGGGTAAGAGAGATGTGTGGAAATAAAAAGAGCGTGGTTGAGAGAGCAGAAGAGGGTGTTTTGAAGTGGTTTGGGCACATGGAGAGAATGAGTGAGGAAAGATTGACCAAGAGGATATATGTGTCGGAGGTGGAGGGAACGAGGAGAAGAGGGAGACCAAATTGGAGGTGGAAAGATGGAGTGAAAAAGATTTTGTGTGATCGGGGCCTGAACATGCAGGAGGGTGAAAGGAGGGCAAGGAATAGAGTGAATTGGAGCGATGTGGTATACCGGGGTTGACGTGCTGTCAGTGGATTGAATCAAGGCATGTGAAGCGTCTGGGGTAAACCATGGAAAGCTGTGTAGGTATGTATATTTGCGTGTGTGGACGTATGTATATACATGTGTATGGGGGGGGGGTTGGGCCATTTCTTTCGTCTGTTTCCTTGCGCTACCTCGCAAACGCGGGAGACAGCGACAAAGTATAATGATAAAAAAAAATAATATTCCAGAAAAAATTGTATGAAATTATTTCTACGAAATGATTGTTATTTTGACTGTTAGGTCCACGTGATACCCACATATGAAAAAAGAATGGCTATATGTAAAGAGAAAGAATATCAATCAGATTTAGGCATATGCAGTAAACCCTCGACTTAACAGACTATAGGGTGAGGGGGTTTCCGTTAAATTGAATGTAAACTATGGGCCAAAAATTTAATACAGCATACAGTTCACATGCTTTTTTTTTTAACTCTGTATCACTTGATGCCATTTTTAATTTTAAGGATTGCAAAATTACTAAGTAAATAAAGTCACAGTTCTCTATATACAACTTGAGCGTACGGTAGCTTGAGGCATACAGACTGAAACAGAGCGAGTATACCCTATGCTACCAAAAACAAATGCGAAATGAAATACGCATGGTGCAGCATTTGAGATTTTTTTTTTTTCAGTTTATTTTGGAATTATTGATAATGTATTATTATTTACCTGGTCCGTTAAATCCAAGATCCATTATATTGGGGGTCCATTAAACCGAGAGTTTACTGTAATGCCTATCACCTCCCTGTCATCTTCCTGTGAACCAACCAACTAGTGTAGGCTATACACAGCAGCTGTTTGACATATGTAGGACAAATATACTTATGTTTGCTCTTGATAATATCATGGTTTGTCGAAGGCTTAGTGTCAGATCTTTTTTATTTATGCTTACCATATCCAGCATTTTCAAGTTAGGATTAGGAACAGATGAAGAAATGGTCTCAGTCATGCACATTCACTCTGTAGCTGTCAAGTATAATTCACTGAAACCAAAGCCCTCCATCCATAATCAGGACCCAGACCTTTCTCATGTTTTACCTCAACTGCTTCATATGCTTTGGTTCAGCCTATTGACAGTACGTTATCCCCTGTATACCACACCAGTCTAATTTCCTCTGCCCCTGGCATGCCTTACACATTACTGCATGCTGCATGTTCAGGCCCATAACCTTCAAAGCATCTTTCACATCATCCTTTCACCTCTTTGGTTCCCCATATCCTTTTTTTGTCCACTTATGACTTTTAAACCCTTTGAATTCTCCTTTCCTTTCCTTTCTTCATGTCCAAACCTGTTTCAGCACACCTTTTTCTTCCTCTTACATACTCTTTTCAGTACTGTAATTTCTTACCTTATCAGTTTTACTGTGATGAAACCTTCCTATCTATTTATGTCGATCTGTCTATCTATCTATAGTTGACTCTCATGCCCATTTCCTGGGAGCTTCCATCAAGGGGGTGGCATCAGCAAGTCACTACTTATCCCTGTCCTTACATGCCTCCCTTTCATATACCATTCCACACATTCTTCCCTCATTTCCCTCCTTCCAATACCCTTCCATTCCACCGTGTTTTCCCTTGTCACGGTTGGTCTTCTAATACCAGCCTCTTTAATCATACTATCATTTACTCTTATAAACTCCCTGTTGTGCATTCCTTTCACCTACCCAATCCACTTCAAAGGATTACATTTCACACTGTCACTCCACAGTTCATTTCCTTTAGTTCCCTGCCATATCAGATCAGTCATGGCACATGCTTCTCTCAGATAACTCATTTCCACAGCCTGGATTCCTGACCTCTGTGACTTCTGTCCATGTCTTGGTTGCATAATGTCCTCAGACTTTTCATTTTCAATACATCCTCCCTCTTTACATGTTTGTCTGAGGCCCATGCCTCACATCTCTACAGCACCAGTGGGACTACTTCACCATCAAACATAACCATCTTTGCCCTAAATTACAGTAACCTCTCTTTCCACACATACCTTAGTGCACTTTGACCCATCACCCACCTTGACTAACTTCAGCTCCTCTGGTTCCATTAGCTGCCATACCCATTCTTATGTATTTAAATCTCTCTACTTCCTCCAAGTTCTCTCCATTCAAAGTCACTCTCAATAACATGTCTCTTCTCACTGTTAAACCAACTAACCTTGCTTTTATTCATATTTACCATTAACTTTCTTCTTTCACATACACTCTAGAAATGAAAATCCAACTTCTTCACTTTCTCACAAACATTTGCCACCAGCATTTTGTCATCAGCAAACAACTGACTTCCCAAGCCCCCACCTCCAGTGGACTACCCATGTGCTTCTTATCTAAGACCCGTTTTGTTGACTAGAAAGACCTATTTGTTTCTACTGAATTCACTTATATCTGCCTTCTCTAAGAATGTAATTCCAGGGAAGCTAGTACCACATTTTTTCCAATTGATTTTTATTATTTAGGTAAATCTAGAAATGAAACCACTCTATTAAAGGCAGATTTTGATATTCAGAGTAAATTTTGGATCAAATTCAACTTTCTTGGACAAACTTAGATTTCTTGTAGTTTTAGGTGACATGATTTTTACAGGGGACTTTTTTAGGCCTTTAAGTAAAATGAATCCAACTGAAATTATTTAAATGTATTGTGAAGCTAAGATTCAGAACTGTCTGTGATCAGAATCCGCTGAATTATAATTTGTTTGAGCTAAATCCAGTTGTATACATATTGATTAATTTCATGTTTTTCAGAGTAATAAGCCAAGATGGAGGAGGACACAGAATACCTGAAGCTCCCCTTGGAAGATCGCTGTGTTCACAAGGTGAGGCTATCTATCATGTACGGAAGTGTTGACAGTAATAAGTTTGGTATATATAGATTGACTATACTGTATACTTCAGTTTATTTGAGTGAGTGTTGTTTTTCCTGTTAAGCTTTTCAAATGTTTAAAAATTATATTAATTTCTTTCATTAGTGATGAAGAGGAGTTGTAAGTGTGAATTTCATTTCAGCTTTGTGCTTAGATTTGTTTTTATGTGTTGACTTCTCTTTATCTAGTGTAGTGATCATTAAAGCTTGCTGTTATTATTGATTCTCTCTTGAGAGAGTTTATGTGATACTATAGAAATATTATTTTGTGGGAGAAGTTTTGGGTGATACAATTATGGGAAGAGAGAAGTTGAATGATGAAGAGAAGCAAGATAATGCGAGAAGCAAGATAATGCAAGAAATACTGTGGTGGAATCAGCTCAAAAGTATCATATGCTGTAAAAGTAAAAGAATTATAGAAGATTTTGGAGAAGCAGGAAGTTGAACATGAATGCAAAAGCATTTAGAGAAGGTAGAATGAGAACTATGGAGGGATATACTGTAGATGAAGAAATGTCAGCATATTTTGTGTATATAGGAGTAAAATTTTGTGGAGGATGCTTAGATTTAAAATTGAGGGAAGGGTCTTTGAAAGAAATTGTGCGGATTACCTTATTAGTATCCAGTGGGTGAACATAGTAATGTCCCGTTTCAGTGGTTTTCAAGGGGGGAATGTAATGTTATTGCGTATGACAGGTGTTATAACTATGAGGGTTTTGTGTTGTCTAGAGGTAGTTGATACCTAAAGTTGATAACTTTTAAGATAAGATGTATATGGGAACTGGCAGCAAAATTTTCAGTCTGTGTAAAAGGAAAATTAGAAGCTACAGCTGTCACAAACATTCAGATATTGGGCATCAAAATTGTCAAAAAATGAAGCTAGGCTGACATGACACAATGATTATTGCCTATTACTGAGTCAAGCCCTAAATCCTAAGATTCTGGGTTGTAGCAGGCCAACCTGCTCATCAGGAACACCTTGTGAAGACTAAAGACAGAACCTGCAACTCCATTTTTTATTCTGCTTTGAAAAGGACATAAGCAGGAAGGATAAGAATAATGGAGGGGAGGGATAGAGTACCCATGACGAGCTTTAACCATCATGGAAGGGTTTGTGTGAAGCACGCTCCACATGGCTTGCTCGATGAATAAGACTTCTCTTCACAGCTCTCACCAGCATTACATAATTATCTGTTTGGGGTTCATATAGGATTTATTTCATGTTACAAGTTCTTTTAGATGTTTCTGTAGTTTTCCATGCTTGTTTCTTATTTCTCCAAGCTGTATATTGAATAGGTGGTCTAGATGGGCTGTAATATGTTTTTGTGATTTATCTTGGACATATTCCTTGGTATTTTTGAAGACATGATAATCTATATCTTCTTTGTTGAGAGCTTTTTCAGGTTTAACACATTTTACTTAATACCTAATATGTGTTGCCTTGTGTAGATAATGATGTCTTTCACTTTTTCTCATAAGGCAAGATAGTTGCAGTTGTTTCATTCTTTCGTGGCAGTTTACATGTTCTGTCCTTCCAATTTTGCTCAAGAATTACTCCTAAAGTCTTTCTAATTTTGTATTTCTATTTGTTTCATTGGTGACCATACAACAGGGCAGTATTCAAGTTTGCTTTATGTATATGATGACATTAAGCATTTTCATCCATAGGTTTGTGTCTCATTCAGTGAAAGTTCTCAGAATCATACTACTCATGACTGGTCTTAATAGTGTTTGCTTCTGAATAGTCTCTCAGAAATCTAGTTTTACATGTATGATGACCTAGATCTCTAACATTTACTCCACTTTCTGTTAAATTCTCTGTTAATCCTTTATATGGTATGTTACCAATGATGTGTACTTCTTTATTGCATAACTTATTTGCTCAAATTTTTCTTCATTGAACTCAAGGTTCACTTCTGCCCTTCTGTGAATTGTTTATTTGCTCAAATTTTTCTTCATTAAACTCAAGGTTTGCTTCGACCCTTCCGTGAATTGTTTCTATGTCTTTTTGTATCTCCTTTTCAGCCCTTAGCACTGTCATTTTGCTTAGTTTAGTGTCGTCACCAAAGATCCTTACTGTGTTTTCCTTTTATTTCCCTGTTGATGTTTGATTTTATGATAAAGAATATTGAGGCTAATACCATTCCTTGTGGTAACTCAGATAAGACATCCTCCTCCTCAGACATGGATCCATTTGCTTCCACTTTGAATAAAACTTACCTTGTCATGATTGCAGGCTTCTGAGGTCAGCATAGGGGTTTGTTCATGGGACATAGCACAAGGGTCAAAAGCTAATGGTTAGTTTAAGTTCCATCAAAACTGTGACCAAGCAATTTTATGAAGGTAGGAGAGGGAGAGAGACAAAGGTAAAGGGGTGGGGGGAGGAAGAATATTGGGAGAAAGAACTGTTGCCTTCTGTTGAGAGGACCACAGTACACCTACTTTGTATTAGAGAAAGATTTACAAAGTTAGTTCCTTTTCTTTAATATAACATAAACAAGTTAATCTATATTATGTCTACATTTTGATACAGGCAAATTACTTTAAGGTAAACACCCTAAGTGATTTCCACATCCAAGTGACGATTCCTTTTTCATTTTTTCAAAAGGAAAGCTAGGCTGTTGTGATGATGAATATCTGTATATATCCAATCATCATCAATAACTTAGCTGGGCTGGCCTTTTCCTGGGACAAGGACACAAGGATAGTCAGACCTTTACCATTTATGATAGCTTAGGAGGCACATTCAATGGCTTCATGCTGACAAAGATGTGTTTCTCGGCTTCAGGAACTAATCCTATTCCTACCGCATTAGTTTGTCAGGGGTTGAAGTCACATGTATGGTGGTCAGGAAACAGTTGGCTTTTTAAACCTTCTCGTGGCAGCAGGTCCAACAGATCACCGCACAGGTCTGGAGAGGAGGTGGGAGCTGTCTTTCATGTCATAGTGGAAAGGATCCTGTCCCCCTAGACAGCATGGCTGTACAAAGCCACAGCCTCTAGGGATAACAGTGGGAGGAGGCAACAGCCGTCATTGCGGCTGCCCTGTTGTGAGTCACCACCATTGTCATCGAAACTTAGAACATTACTGGTAGGACTGTCTCACCCATGCCATACACACATCAGGAGAATGATAGAAGATTTTGTGTGAAGGTATTCACCAGGCAGACACCTACTTTGAGGAAAGCAAGTGTTTTAGTCCTGAGATGGGTCCAGCCTGGGCCAATCTTCATACCTCAGGTGTTGTTGAAGTTAAGTTCTGGCTGTCTGTTATCTGACTGGGATAGCTGATTATCCCATGCCACGCCCATCCTGAGACCATAGGTTAACAGTTGTCTATCGCTGTCATGTACGTTGAAAGACAGGATTTTTCAGAAGCTAGTGATAGTTCTCTTATCCCTAACAAGTACAGTTATGGGACCACTTATTTAGCATACCTTGTTTGTGTTCATGTTTTGTTATTTCCAACAGAGTAGTAGGGGACTGCGTACAGAGCTTTCACCACAGTACTCATAATCTTTTGTTTTTGTTTCCCCATATGGTTACATTGGAGTTCATAAAAGCAAGCTAATTTCAGCCAATCATGTTTAGTCATGCTGCTTTGTTGCAGCATTTCAGATGAGGACTCTTCACAAATTCTTCCAGGTCAATTTAAGCTTTGTTTAATAATTATATGCACAATTGCCACGAGTAAGAGCTGATTTAGAAAATTGATTCACTGCTCGAAATTGAACTAAGACTAAACGAGTTTCAATATCTCTGCACTCAAGGAATAGTTACTTTAATGTGAAGGAACAAAATGGAAGAATATTAACTTCACAAGGGGCTCTTACACGAGTATCTGATGTTAATCACTAAATCAGTGCACTCTGATTTCATGAAAAGTAAGTTAAATCAGAGCCTCCTAGATGTAGGCCTTGCATAAGCTTTTTTATCACTAAAACTGCACTCTGATTTCTTAAGAAGTAGAGGATAAATTCAGAGCCTCCTGGATGTAGGCCTTCATAACCTTAGGGCTCTTCTCAGTATCATCCAGGGGAAATTTACTGCTAAGGTTAAAGATAGAATAGTTATGGAAACACATTTGAATGTTAGAATTGTGTTGATTTGGAATTAGAAATTACAGTAGTCGCAATTATTCAAAATCAATCACCAAGATTGTCACAACATTAAAGCTGGGCTGAAATGACAGATTATCACCTAGTCTTACCATACATCGTAGGAGCCTTGGTCATAGTGGGCCACCTTCTCTGGCGAACACCTCAGGAATACTGAAGACAAAGCCTGCAGCTCCTTCATATATACCACTATGGAAGGTGCATTAGCAGGGGAGATGATAGTAATGAATGGAAGAGACAGAGTTATAGATAGATATAAGCAAGAACATCCCTTGTCACTAGTATAGCCTCCCAGTCCAGCAAAGGAGTGTTTGTATAGGACATAACATAAGAGTCATAGGTTATTGGTTAGGTTAAGTTACATCAACACGGCAACCTGGCAAAGGTAAAGGGAGAGGAAGAAAGGAGAAATATAGAATTAGCCTGCACAAGACTGCCTGGAATTATAACTCACTGATGCTTGTAGGTGTTTATGTGTTTGGATAGGAAACATGAATGAGAGAGATATTAGAAAGTTTAGCGAGTACTGACTGTGATGTGTGACATCTACTTAAAGTATTTTACAATATCTTACTGTTGTTAATAGAGAGATTCCACATATAAGGAGTACCCAACTTTTGAATGGGTTATGTTCTTGGACCCTGTTTATAAGCTGGAAAATATAAAGAAATAATATTTCTCAGAAAGTAAATACCTGCCTATTATGAATAAATATTGTAATCTGAAATACATACTTATGTAATAGAACATCATATTAAGCAAATCTAACAGAAAAAGTGCTCATTTAAGGAGTCCTATAGTTTGCGAGTGCACATCTGTACGTTCGACTAGGAAGTAAGTAGCATATATGGAATGTGTTTTAAAGAACTGGTGTTCAGGGGTTGGATGTTAAGTTGGGGAGTCCCAGTATGGACAATAACAGAAACAGGTAAAATAGCAGTTTCTTTGGACATTGCTTTGTAAGTTTGAGTTAATTTTTTTTTATTTTCATGTACCTTTTTCTTTTCTCAAAAATTGCATTATAGTGTTTGTGGTTATTATGATTGCTGATTATAGTGCTATTTACATCTTTGGTTTGTTTTGCTAAGATGATCCTCTTTTTTTCATTTACAGTTATGGAAAGCCCGTCTCAGTGGTTATGAAGAATGCACCAAACATTTCCCAAAAATCACAGATGAGCGATCTCCGGAATTCAACAGATTTGCTCCTCTGATGAAAAAATTTGTAACTGACAGTAATGCTGTTGCTCAAGAAAAAGCCTTGGATGCAGTGTTGGCATTTGTAGAAAATGCACATGTAGCTGGCAGGTAGGTTGTACTGCCATTTTCTTATCTTCATCTGATATACTTTTTGTTCATTTAACATGGCACTTCTTGCATTAGTGTTTCAGGTACCATACATAAGTAAAATGTTTTATGCTTTAATACTTGGTGTATACTTGACACAAATATTTTTCTTGGTATTGAGTGCAATTGGTTTGCCCTATTAACTCCCGCTCAAGTCAATTTAAAGGAACTTTGGAGTTTATTGCCATTTATGTCTTGAATGATACAATGGAAACAGACCCCACCCCAACCGTCAGCCAAGCCCCAAAGATCTCAGTGCAGTTTGGACATATGGAGAGGATGACCGGGGAGAGATTGACGGAGAGTTATAGGTGTTAGAAGAGGGGGAAAAATTGAGGATGAGATGGAAGGAAGAACTGGAAGATGCTTTGGATGATTGGGGCCTGAATATGCAGGAAGGTGTAAGACATGCATGGGATTGAATGAATTGGAGTGATGTGGTATACAGGGGACAATGTGCAGTCAGTGGGCTGAGCCATGGCATAATATTGATGGATGTAGGTAGGGAGCTGTGGTTTCTATGCATTACACATGGCAGCTCGTGTATGGATGTGAGCTGATGTAACCTCTCAGTCTGTTTATATATTTTTTTTTTCTTTTTTTGCTTTGTCACTGTCTCCCGCGTTTGCGAGGTAGCGCAAGGAAACAGACGAAAGAAATGGCCCAACCCACCCCCATACACATGTATATACATGCGTCCACACACGCAAATATACATACCTACACAGCTTTCCATGGTTTACCCCAGACGCTTCACATGCCCTGATTCAATCCACTAACAGCACGTCAACCCCGGTATACCACATTGATCCAATTCACTCTATTCCTTGCCCTCCTTTCACCCTCCTGCATGTTCAGGCCCCGATCACACAAAATCTTTTTCACTCCATCTTTCCACCTCCAATTTGGTCTCCCACTTCTCCTCGTTCCCTCCACCTCCGACACATATATCCTCGTGGTCAATCTTTCCTCACTCATTCTCTCCATGTGCCCAAACCATTTCAAAACACCCTCTTCTGCTCTCTCAACCACTCTCTTTTTATTTCCACACATCTCTCTTATCCTTACGTTACTTACTCGATCAAACCACCTCACACCACACATTGTCCTCAAACATCTCATTTCCAGCACATCCATCCTCCTGCGCACAACTCTATCCATAGCCCACGCCTCGCAACCATACAACATTGTTGGAACCACTATTCCTTCAAACATACCCATTTTTGCTTTCCGAGATAATGTTCTCGACTTCCACACATTCTTCAAGGCTCCCAGAATTTTTGCCCCCTCCCCCACCTTATGATCCACTTCCGCTTCCATGGTTCCATCTGCTGCCAGATCCACTCCCAGATATCTAAAACACTTTACACATGTATATACATATACACACATACCATACACTTATACATAAATACACATGTACATATTTGTACTTGCTCACCTTCACCCATTTCAGACACCACACTGCCCCGCAAGAAACAACAAATTTATGCATGAAGCAAAAGAAAAAAAATACAATAACATTATCTTCTTTGCACCCGATTGCCGCCCCTTGCATCAGCAAGGTAGTGCTAAGAAACAGACAAAGAAAGACCACATCTGTTCACGTCCATATACAAGCTGTCATGTACAGTGCACAGAAACTACAGTTCTCTATCCTCATCCAGTCCCCAATGTCATTGAGATGACCTTGATTTAAGGCCTCAGTTGCCCATGCTATCTTTAAAATATTCATTGTCAGTGACATATGATGCACTTTCTTATTCATGTTCAGGCCCCGATCACACAAAATCTTTTTCACTCCATCTTTCCACCTCCAATTTGGTCTCCCTCTTCTCCTCGTTCCCTCCACCTCCGACACATATATCCTCTTGGTCAATCTTTCCTCACTCATTCTCTCCATGTGCCCAAACCATTTTAAAACACCCTCTTCTGCTCTCTCAACCACGCTCTTTTTATTTCCACACATCTCTCTTACCCTTACGTTACTTACTCGATCAAACCACCTCACACCACACATTGTCCTCAAACATCTCATTTCCAGCACATCCATCCTCCTGCGCACAACTCTATCCATAGCCCACGCCTCGCAACCATACAACATTGTTGGAACTACTATTCCTTCAAACATACCCATTTTTGCTTTCCGGGATAATGTTCTCGACTTCCACACATTTTTCAAGGCTCCCAAAATTTTCGCCCCCTCCCCCACCCTATGATCCACTTCCGCTTCCATGGTTCCATCCGCTGCCAGATCCACTCCCAGATATCTAAAACACTTCACTTCCTCCAGTTTTTCACCATTCAAACTCACCTCCCAATTGACTTGACCCTCAACCCTACTGTACCTAATAACCTTGCTCTTATTCACATTTACTCTTAACTTTCTTCTTCCACACACTTTACCAAACTCCGTCACCAGCTTCTGCAGTTTCTCACATGAATCAGCCAACAGCGCTGTATCATCAGCGAACAACAACTGACTCACTTCCCAAGCTCTCTCATCCCCAACAGACTTCATACTTGCCCCTCTTTCCAAGACTCTTGCATTTACCTCCCTAACAACCCCATCCATAAACAAATTAAACAACCATGGAGACATCACACACCCCTGCCGCAAACCTACATTCACTGAGAACCAATCACTTTCCTCTCTTCCTACACGTACACATGCCTTACATCCTCGATAAAAACTTTTCACTGCTTCTAACAACTTGCCTCCCACACCATATATTCTTAATACCTTCCACAGAGCATCTCTATCAACTCTATCATATGCCTTCTCCAGATCCATAAATGCTACATACAAATCCATTTGCTTTTCTAAGTATTTCTCACATACATTCTTCAAAGCAAACACCTGATCCACACATCCTCTACCACTTCTGAAACCACACTGCTCTTCCCCAATCTGATGCTCTGTACATGCCTTCACCCTTTCAATCAATACCCTCCCATATAATTTACCAGGAATACTCAACAAACTTATACCTCTGTAATTTGAGCACTCACTCTTATCCCCTTTGCCTTTGTACAATGGCACTATACACGCATTCCGCCAATCCTCAGGCACCTCACCATGAGTCATACATACATTAAATAACCTTACCAACCAGTCAACAATACAGTCACCCCCTTTTTTAATAAATTCCACTGCAATACCATCCAAACCTGCTGCCTTGCCGGCTTTCATCTTCCGCAAAGCTTTTACTACCTCTTCTCTGTTTACCAAATCATTTTCCCTAACCCTCTCACTTTGCACACCACCTCGACCCAAACACCCTATATCTGCTACTCTGTCATCAGACACATTCAACAAACCTTCAAAATACTCATTCCATCTCCTTCTCACATCACCACTACTTGTTATCACCTCCCCATTTACGCCCTTCACTGAAGTTCCCATTTGCTCCCTTGTCTTACGCACCCTATTTACCTCCTTCCAGAACATCTTTTTATTCTCCCTAAAATTTACTGATAGTCTCTCACCCCAACTCTCATTTGCCCTTTTTTTCACCTCTTGCACCTTTCTCTTGACCTCCTGTCTCTTTCTTTTATACTTCTCCCACTCAATTGCATTTTTTCCCTGCAAAAATCGTCCAAATGCCTCTCTCTTCTCTTTCACTAATACTCTTACTTCTTCATCCCACCACTCACTACCCTTTCTAAACAGCCCACCTCCCACTCTTCTCATGCCACAAGCATCTTTTGCGCAATCCATCACTGATTCCCTAAATACATCCCATTATTAAGATTGCAAAATTTTTAATCATTTCATACCAACAGAACTGCAGGTGATTGCACATCAGGTATAGTTCAAAAATGTTTAGCTGCTCCCAAGCGAGGAACTCAGGAGAAGGCTTTGGAAATCCTCCTGATGTACTGTGAAATTGAGAAGTATGAAGTTGTCCAAGAAGAACTCATGAAAGGCTTTACACAAAAAAACCCAAAGGTGGTTGTAGGATGCGTTCATGCTATAACTACAGCTTTAAGGTATGTATGGAGGATGACGTTCTTAGATTATTGCTTTTTCTGTTAAAATTACCATGCATTTTTGGCAGAGTTATGTATAAGTAAGACTCTTTGTCTCTTGTGTTTATCACTAATTCTCTATTGTATATTTAGAATAGGGAGTTATATACATGGTCTTTCTAAAACTTTGTTATTACAGCATACTTCTGCACATGCTTATGTCATACTCAAACAACATTGGTCTAAGAATGTACAAAAATATCTTTTTGATGCCGTAGTTATTACATAAGGGAAGTGGTTTACATTTTGAAAATTGCTAGAAAAATACTTTTATAAGTCTTTTGTTGTACCTCATTTATCACAAACTGCTTTCTGAGTATCTCGAACAAGTCTAGCTGAACCAAAAAAGTACCATGGCAGTATTGAAATAGTCAATTGGTAATTACAAAATTTTCTCATCAGGTCTCTTATTGTGATTTTTTATTTGTTGTGTTAATTCAAGAGGTCCACATTCTAATAAAGGATTTAGTTCTTGAGTGGACACTGCAGACATTTCAACAAGAGAGTGAGTGAGAAAGGATGTGATTGAGAGTGAAGTATTAATATTAAGAAAAACAAATGTCATTTGTATTTTAAACCCCACACCTCTTTTGTTACACTCTCCGCTTATCTTGATCCATACCTTACACCAGCTGTCATAATCTGTACCTCACATTCGCTTTCTTCACGCCCCACAATCACTCCTGATCCACACCACCTCTCTTTCTTAATATCCCAAACCCTCTTTTGATCTACACCCAACACTTGCTCCACACCCAGTTTGTCTTAATCCTTATTTCACATGAAGTCTCTGCTTTTGATTCTGGTCCACTCATCTCTTGGTCCCTAACCCACACCTCCATATTTGATCTATGACCCATGCCTCTTCTTGATCAAGACACCACACATGTTGATTCACCCCCCAAAATAACTCTCTTGATCCACCATACTGACTCTTGTACTCAAAACCCCACAGCAGCTGTTGGTCCACACTGCACATCCTTTTGTGTGATATGCACCCCACTTTCTATCTTGCTGTACACCCCACACTCCATTTCTTGGTCCACACCCCATATTTTCTCACTTGTTCCATACCTCGCTCTAGTTTTATTGATCCACAAATCCTTTATTGTTCCACACCACCCCTTGAGATCCTTGCCCCTTACCTTGTGCCTTGATCTGGACTCCATTCCTATCATGATTCACATCCCACACCTATGGCTGTCCACTTTCTACATCCCCTCTCAGATGCGTCCTGCCACAGTTGTTGGTTTTCATGCTTCACGTGCACTGATTAAGCCCACTGACAGTATATTCTAATATACAGGTTTCCCTGAATGCCTTACCCCTTCTTGCATGTTCAAGCCTAGAACACCCAAAGCATCTTTCAATCAATTCCTCCTTTTCATCTTTTCCTCCTTCATTCTATTTTTGATATATATACACCCTCTTAATCAGCTTTCCTCACTCATCCTCTCTTTCTGTCCAGACTATTTCAGCACACCCTTTTCTGCTATTTCATACATATTCCTCATACTACTATACCTCTTTCTGCCCTGTCATTTCTTATTTGATCAACCCTCCCCACACCACATATTTCCAACACATTCACCCTTTTCTGTAAATTCTTATGTAAGGCCAATGCCAAACATCCTTACAGTGCAGATGGGACTTTTATACCATCAAACATGCCCTCACTCTGCCTTTACAGATGGTGACCTCTATTTCCACACATTTGTGAATGTAACCAGGACCTTTCCCTCCCCTCAGTCACCCAGTGGTTCACTTCATCTCTCACGAATCCATTTGCTGCCATATCCATTGACAGTTCTCCCCATTTAAACACACTCCAAATGATGTCTCTCTTCACTGCTAAGCCTAATGACCATGCTTTTCTTCACATTTACTATCAACTTTGTCTTTTCACAAACTTTTAAACCACCTTTTATGATTTGCAGTAAGTCTGTATAATCAGGAAATAGTAACTGACTTGCCAACTAGGCCCCATAACCTCTTGCACACTGCAGGCCAGCTTCTCTTTTGAGGACTCTCACATTCACCATCCTCACCATGCCATCCATAAACATAAGACAGTCGTGGAGACATCACATTCCTGCTGGAGACCTACCCTCATGTGGAATCACTCAACCTCCTCTCTTCTTAACTGTACGCTCACCTTACTCTCTTGGTAAAAACTCACTGCTTCATTTAGGTTTCCTCCCACTCCATATATTTGTAACACACTCCATGAAGCATTTATTTCATCCTGTCATGTGCTTTCTCCAAATCCTTTAATTTCACTTACAGATCCTTATGTTTATCAAAGGATTTCTCAGACCTATTGTTCAGAGCAAACAGTAGATCCACTCATCTTTTACCTCTTTTTAAACCATGTTGTTCCTCCCCAATCTGATAGTCTTTGCTTTCAACCACCCATTCAGTCACCATTTTGCCATACAACTTACCAGGTGCGCCCAACAAAAAACAATCCGTACAAAATTTGTTAGACAGTATGACTCAGTGGACAGAGGAATTTGACAAGTGCTCTAGGTTATTGTTTCATACTGTTAATCTGCTTTTCATGTAAATATTTCTCACTGTGCTTGATATGAATGTTCATTGTAGAGTATACTGTTGTTCAACAGTTTTAATGCATTGTATTTATTTTTTCATTTTGTGAGTAATTAGAAAAGAGTCGTTTCCATGATTTTTAAGAAATGAAACTCACATTCATGCTTGCCGATTCAAGACAACAGAAATTGTAGTGTTGATTTTGAAATCTATTGGACCCACTTGTAAAGATGATTTATTTATTGGATGTACACTCAGCAAATATATCTGTTTATCTTTATGTTTATCTAATGAACATATACTTATGTAATTTGCACATTCACTTTTGTCTCCCTTGCCTTTACACAGTGGTACTGTACAGGCATTATGCCAGTCCTCAGGTCCCTAACAATAAACCATCATACAACAAAAATCCTAACTAACCAGTTGGCAACACAATTGACCCCTTTCTTAAGAAATTCACCATAAGTCCCATCCACTACAGCCATTTTGCTTCACTTCATCATATCAGTTGTAGAGCTTTCACTACTTCCTTTCTTTTCATGAAATCCCCTGCCATGACTCTCACTTCTCAATCCTCCATATCCAAAACATCTCACTTCCCCTCACCCTGTCGTCAGACATTCAACAGTCCTTCAAATACTCACTCCAGCTCCTCTTTACCTCATCTCTGCCTCATACCTCTTTCCCATTTGTCCTCTTTAATGTTCCTTTTTGTTCTTTTTTTGTATCACACCTTTAACCTTCATTCACTGTACATTTTCTTATTATCCCTTAAGTTTGCAGATACTTGTTCACTCAAACTTTCATCAGCCCCCCCTCTTTTTTTTTTCCCATGACCTTCCTATTGATCTTCTGTCACATTCTGTTATACATTTCTGAGTCACCTACACTTCTTTCCTAGAAATGATGCACATACACACACACTTTTCCTTTTTTACTAGCTACTCATGACTTATTTTGATTCACACTCCCAAATTCACACATCTGCTTTTGGTGTTTCTAAGGTCTGCAGCAAGAGCTTTGTCATCTGGTAAAGCAGCTGACTTACATCCCAAGCTCTCCACCTTCAGCTTGCTGAAGACCTGCCCTTGCCTCTAGGATCCATGCAATTGCCTCCCTCATCTTCCCATCTTTGAACAGCCATGGTGATATGATTCCCCCTTAATGCAGTCTTACCTTCACTGGGAACCAAAATGGATACACAAAATGTATATATATATATCTATGAAAAGTGGGAGGGAGCCAGATGATTGGACAGGAACAGTCAAAGTCCCTTGTTTGATGAAAGAATGGCTGGGAAAGACTACAAAGGCAAGGGTGACAAGAATGTTAAACCTTTAGAGGAATTAGCTTACTAAGCCTGTTGGAAATATGGAAATTGTTGTTGAAACAATGAAGGAGATGACATAATACAAGTTAAATGTAGAGCAGGAGCAGAAATGTATATCATCATCAATCAAGAAGAGGTATTTGGTAAATTAGTCGAGAATGCATTGAGGGAAGTATGATATTATATTGGTAAGTATATGTATTGTAGATTACATGTATTTCTGTTTCAGTGTATGTTTGTTTTTATCCCTACATTTCATAGCAGGAGAAGCACTTAGGCTTAAAAGATAATTCATTTAATGATATACATTCCTTTAACAGGGAATTTGGACCAAAAGTGATCAACCCAAAGCCCTTGATAAAACAGATGCATACATTACTAGAGGACAGAGACAAGAATGTAAGGGAAGAGGGTAAAAAGCTAGTTATTGAAATGTATAGATGGATTCGTCAAGCACTAAAGCCTCAGTTGTCTTCCCTCAAACCAGTGCAGGTAAGTTGTTTGGACTGGAGTTTTCTATTGTTTGTACTTGATCTGACCTTCTACTGAAATTACCCAAAATGTGTTTTAACATGTAAGGCTCAATTTTTAGTATTCTGTTAAATCAGTCTGTCTGGTATGTTTAATCTGAACTCATATATATAGTATGATCAGATGTAATGTCTCTCATTTCATGGATCCATTGAAAGTCATTATCTTGGCAAGTTGGTTGACTGAAAAAGTTGGATACTGATTTTTTTTTTTTTTTTTTTTTCCCTTTACATGCATTGAGATTTGAAAATAGATCCCCCCCCCCCCCCATGGTCCCACAGATTGTGGTCTAAATGCTCTATTGTGTACAGAGTAAAAGCAGTAGATATGCATTATGAGTGGACATGGCATGGCAGTGATAGGAACCGTGTCAGCTGAAGTGAACCATAGTGTGTGTGATGAAGCAAAGTTGCATCAAGGAATGTGTGGAAAGTGATGTTATTGTTTGTAAGGGCAAAGATGGATATATTTTTTTTACCTTTCATGATTCATGTCATACTTTTCAACTTTGCTGCCCCCCATCTCTCAGTTGATTTGAAAGTTTACAGGAACATTTGATGCCTTCTGTTTTTTATTCAGATTTAGAAATTATTAATTCTCTTTAACTTTATTGTTACCAACAGATCCAGGAATTAGAAGCAGAATTTGAAAAATTTGGCAGTGAAAAGGTAGTTCAGACTCGCTTTCTGCGTTCACAGCAGGATCTCAAAGCCAAAATGGAGGCTCAAGATGATGAAGATGGAGATGAAGGTACTGTATTAAGACAGCTAGATTTCACTGAAGCATCAGAAAGAAAGATTGCTGTAGGTTTTGGAAAAATATGAGGTAGGATACAGGTGGCTGATGGAACATTCAAAAAGTAACAGCTGGTGGCTGATTCATGTGAGAAACTGCAGAAGCTGGTGACTGAGTTTGGTAAAGTGTGTGGAAGAAGAAAGTTAAGAGTAAATGTGAATAAGAGCAAGGTTATTAGGTACAGTAGGGTTGAGGGTCAAGTCAATTGGGAGGTGAGTTTGAATGGAGAAAAACTGGAGGAAGTGAAGTGTTTTAGATATCTGGGAGTGGATCTGGCAGCGGATGGAACCATGGAAGCGGAAGTGGATCATAGGGTGGGGGAGGGGGCGAAAATTCTGGGAGCCTTGAAGAATGTGTGGAAGTCGAGAACATTATCTCGCAAAGCAAAAATGGGTATATTTGAAGGAATAGTGGTTCCAACAATGTTGTATGGTTGCGAGGCGTGGGCTATGGATAGAGTTGTGCGCAGGAGGATGGATGTGCTGGAAATGAGATGTTTGAGGACAATGTGTGGTGTGAGGTGGTTTGATCGAGTAAGTAACGTAAGGGTTAGAGAGATGTGTGGAAATAAAAAGAGCGTGGTTGAGAGAGCAGAAGAGGGTGTTTTGAAGTGGTTTGGGCACATGGAGAGAATGAGTGAGGAAAGATTGACCAAGAGGATATATGTGTCGGAGGTGAAGGGAACGAGGAGAAGAGGGAGACCAAATTGGAGGTGGAAAGATGGAGTGAAAAAGATTTTGTGTGATCGGGGCCTGAACATGCAGGAGGGTGAAAGGAGGGCAAGGAATAGAGTGAATTGGAGCGATGTGGTATACCGGGGTTGACGTGCTGTCAGTGGATTGAATCAAGGCATGTGAAGCGTCTGGGGTAAACCATGGAAAGCTGTGTAGGTATGTATATTTGCGTGTGTGGACGTATGTATATACATGTGTATGGGGGGGGTTGGGCCATTTCTTTCGTCTGTTTCCTTGTGCTACCTCGCAAACGCGGGAGACAGCGACAAAGTATAATAAATAAATAAATATATACACATGATTTCATCTTTCAAAGCTCAGCAAAACCATATACTGTCACTAGAAATCAGAGAAAAATCCAAGTTCTAAAGAGTACCATCACTACCGTAATCACTGAAAAGTTGACTGGAGCCTGGCAGTCCTTCCTCAACATAATGAACTTAAGACCTACAGCAACCAATGCTGGTGCACATTAAAAGTGATTCTTACCTGCAACACCAACTCAGCCTCCACTAATGAAGCACTTCTTACCCAAGCCAGTGACATTTCTTTTATGAAAGAACAGACAAACATACTCGTGAGGCACTGATAAAAAGTCAGCCACAAACCAGCCACATCTGAAACAGGGAAGTAAAGAAAAACCTACACAAATGCATGAGAAGCATCTGTTCACCAACCATTCACACCCTCTGTTACATGCATCACAATTAAAATCTTGAGGAAGTCACTTTCAGCAGGCCTCTACAGTTTATCCAACTTTCACACAATACTCTTGCCTACTTGCAGCCTAAGCACTTACAGATATCTTCAACCACTCTTGGTTACACTATATCACCCCTGTCTTCAATATCCAGACTGTATGATAAACTAATCCTCAACAATCAAGCAAAATAACCAGCTTCACCTATACATGGCTTAGACCCAACCACTCAACCACCATATGACACATCCACCCAACATTAGTGGTAAAAGATATCAATAAAGCATATGTCATTAACCCCCAACACTTCTTCACTCAAAGCTTGACACCATGCTCCACGACATTGGCAAAAAGTGGTTGGCCAACTTCATTACCGACTGCCTTGCAAGAGCTCCTACTCGTACTCTGTTAGCCCTTATTCTGTTGATAAAATCTCCTCACTGTGTTGTTAGCTTTCCTTTCATACCATATATGTGTAGCACCTTCAGCAAGACCTCTGTCATCCTCTTCATGTACTTTCTCCAATCCATAAATGCCACACGTACGCATTTATATATAGATCAGTGAATGAATGTAGATAAGGGATCACTCGCTGCAACTTCATTATTCTGCTGTGATAACGTAGTTTTGGATTTGCTGTTGAATGGATGTTGAGTCAAAGGGGTAAATTCTCATGAATTTGCCATATTTTGAGGATAAAATGCTGTTTAAACTCCCAACCAGCAGGTTTTATCTTGAGTTCTTAGGTCTTTGTGTCTGGCAGAACAATGATTTTTTATCCTTCATGACTAATATTCTTAAGAACAACATAGATTTTATAGCCACTTCCTAATTTTATTTAATTATGATTACTATTTCTTTGTTACACAGAAGGAGGTTATATGTATCATGTCTATTACCATGTATGTATACACACAAATCTAGCGTAAGCAAGGAACCCATTTATTGACCAGCTCTGAGGTGAACAACAACTGACTGACCTCCGAGGCCCTATCATCCCCATCAGACTGCGTACTCCCCCCTTTCTCTCAGGTTCTTACATTTACCTCCCCCACCATTCCATCCATAAAGAGATTAAACAACCATGGTGACATCATCCCAAACCCCTGCAGCAGACTGACCTTCACTTGAAACCATTCACTCTCTTCTCTTCTTACTTGTACACAAGCCTTATACCCTTGATAAAAACATCTGGGAGTGGATCTGGCAGCGGATGGAACCATGGAAGCGGAAGTGGATCATAGGGTGGGGGAGGGGGCGAAAATTCTGGGAGCCTTGAAGAATGTGTGGAAGTCGAGAACATTATCTTGGAAAGCAAAAATGGGTATGTTTGAAGGAATAGTGGTTCCAACAATGTTGTATGGTTGCGAGGCGTGGGCTATGGATAGAGTTGTGCGCAGGAGGATGGATGTGCTGGAAATGAGATGTTTGAGGACAATGTGTGGTGTGAGGTGGTTTGATCAAGTGAGTAACGTAAGGGTAAGAGAGATGTGTGGAAATAAAAAGAGCGTGGTTGAGAGAGCAGAAGAGGGTGTTTTGAAGTGGTTTGGGCACATGGAGAGGATGAGTGAGGAAAGATTGACCAAGAGGATATATGTGTCGGAGGTGGAGGGAGCAAGGAGAAGAGGGAGCCCAAATTGGAGGTGGAAAGATGGAGTGAAAAAGATTTTGTGTGATCGGGGCCTGAACATGCAGGAGGGTGAAAGGAGGGCAAGGAATAGAGTGAATTGGAGCGATGTGGTATACCGGGGTTGACGTGCTGTCAGTGGATTGAATCAAGGCATGTGAAGCGTCTGGGGTAAACCATGGAAAGCTGTGTAGGTATGTGTATTTGCGTGTGTGGACGTGTGTATATGCATGTGTATGGGGGGGGTTGGGCCATTTCTTTCGTCTGTTTCCTTGCGCTACCTCGCAAACGCGGGAGACAGCGACAAAAAAAAAAAAAAAAAAAACCTCTGCTTTATAAACTTTATAAGACCTTCAACAAAGCATATCTATTAACTTCATCATTTGCCTTTTTTTCCATACATATTCACCATTTCCCACTTAAGCAAGGTAGCATTAGAAGCAGAGGACTGAGCCTTAGAAAGAATATCCTCACTTGGCTGCCTTCCCCGTTCCTTCCTTTGGAAAATTAAAAAACGGGAGGGGAGGATTTCCAGCCCCCCACTCCCTCCCCTTTTAGTCGCCTTCTACGACACGCAGGGAAGACAGGAAGTTTTCTTTCTACCCTATCCCCATATATGCCAGGAAGTGTTTCTCATTCTTCAAAGCAAACACAGGATCCACACAACCTCTACTACTTTTGAAATCACACTGATCCTCTCCAATCTGATGCTTTGTACTTGCATTTACCCCCTCTATCAATACCCTTCCATATGACTTACCAGGTACACTTAAGAAACTTATGTAGTTTGAACGCCAACCTTTATCCCTATTGCCTTTATACATTAGCACTATACATGCATTCCACCAATCCTCAGACACTTCTCCTTGATCCATACAGTCATTGAATATCCTTCCCAATAGTCACCCCTTTTCTAAATAGATTTAGATGCAATACCATCAACTCCTGCCGCCTTGCCACATTTCATATTCAGCGTAGGTTTCACCACCTATTCTCTCCTCAACAAACCACTCTTCATGCCTCTCTCACTTTGTATACCACCCCGACCAAAACACCCAACATCTGCCACTCTGTTATCAGAAACGTTTAGTAATCTTTCAAAATACTCCATGACCACCTGTTAATACTTCCCCTTTTACCCTTTTCTTCGATATTCCTATTTGTTCTCCTGTCTTTCACACATTATTTACCTACTTCCAAAACATCTTTTTTTTTTTTTTTTTTTTTTTTTTATACTTTGTCGCTGTCTCCCGCGTTTGCGAGGTAGCGCAAGGAAACAGACGAAAGAAATGGCCCAACCCCCCCCCCCCCCATACATATGTACATACACACGTCCACACACGCAAATATACATACCTACACAGCTTTCCATGGTTTACCCCAGACGCTTCACATGCCTTGATTCACTCCACTGACAGCACGTCAACCCCTGTATACCACATCGCTCCAATTCACTCTATTCCTTGCCCTCCTTTCACCCTCCTGCATGTTCAGGCCCCGATCACACAAAATCTTTTTCACTCCATCTTTCCACCTCCAATTTGGTCTCCCTCTTCTCCTCGTTCCCTCCACCTCCGACACATATATCCTCTTGGTCAATCTTTCCTCACTCATTCTCTCCATGTGCCCAAACCATTTCAAAACACCCTCTTCTGCTCTCTCAACCACGCTCTTTTTATTTCCACACATCTCTCTTACCCTTACGTTACTTACTCGATCAAACCACCTCACACCACACATTTTCCTCAAACATCTCATTTCCAGCACATCCATCCTCCTGCGCACATCTCTATCCATAGCCCACGCCTCGCAACCATACAACATTGTTGGAACCACTATTCCTTCAAACATACCCATTTTTGCTTTCCGAGATAATGTTCTCGACTTCCACACATTTTTCAAGGCTCCCAAAATTTTCGCCCCCTCCCCCACCCTATGATCCACTTCCGCTTCCATGGTTCCATCTGCTGCCAGATCCACTCCCAGATATCTAAAACACTTCACTTCCTCCAGTTTTTCTCCATTCAAACTCACCTCCCAATTGACTTGACCCTCAACCCTACTGTACCTAATAACCTTGCTCTTATTCACATTTACTCTTAACTTTCTTCTTTCACACACTTTACCAAACTCAGTCACCAGCTTCTGCAGTTTCTCACATGAATCAGCCACCAGCGCTGTATCATCAGCGAACAACAACTGACTCACTTCCCAAGCTCTCTCATCCCCAACAGACTTCATACTTGCCCCTCTTTCCAAAACCCTTGCATTCACCTCCCTAACAACCCCATCCATAAACAAATTAAACAACCATGGAGACATCACACACCCCTGCCGCAAACCTACATTCACTGAGAACCAATCACTTTCCTCTCTTCCTACACGTACACATGCCTTACATCCTCGATAAAAACTTTTCACTGCTTCTAACAACTTGCCTCCCACACCATATATTCTTAATACCTTCCACAGAGCATCTCTATCAACTCTATCATATGCCTTCTCCAGATCCATAAATGCTACATACAAATCCATTTGCTTTTCTAAGTATTTCTCACATACATTCTTCAAAGCAAACACCTTAACCACACATCCTCTACCACCTCTGAAACCACACTGCTCTTCCCCAATCTGATGCTCTGTACATGCCTTCACCCTCTCAATCAATACCCTCCCATATAATTTACCAGGAATACTCAACAAACTTATACCTCTGTAATTTGAGCACTCACTCTTATCCCCTTTGCCTTTGTACAATGGCACTATGCACGCATTCCGCCAATCCTCAGGCACCTCACCGTGAGTCATACATACATTAAATAACCTTACCAACCAGTCAACAATACAGTCACCCCCTTTTTTAATAAATTCCACTGCAATACCATCCAAACCTGCTGCCTTGCCGGCTTTCATCTTCCGCAAAGCTTTTACTACCTCTTCTCTGTTTACTAAATCATTTTCCCTAACCCTCTCACTTTGCACACCACCTCGACCAAAACACCCTATATCTGCCACTCTATCATCAAACACATTCAACAAACCTTCAAAATACTCACTCCATCTCCTTCTCACATCACCACTACTTGTTATCACCTCCCCATTTGTGCCCTTCACTGAAGTTCCCATTTGCTCCCTTGTCTTACCTTAAAACTTTCTCATGTATGGAGAAATATGTGCTGCAAATGCCATGTGGCCGTTGGCTACGGTGATGGGGAGGATGTATTTATATATCATTGACTTTCAATTTACAGATGAAGATGAAGAGGTAAATGTACCTGATATAGATCCTTATGACTTAATGGAACCTGTAGACATCCTTTCCAAGCTTCCTAAAGACTTTTATGAAAAGGTGAGATTTCAGTATTTTTGAAGACATGAAGTTTTGTTTACTCATATATAATCTGGGAAAATAATGTGATGTCCATTTTTTAATTATTGAGAAATGATATATTTTTATTGTGCTTCTTCATTTTAGGTTGAAGCGAAAAAGTGGCAAGAGCGAAAAGAGGCAGTGGAACTACTTCACCCATTGACTCAAAACCCAAGGCTGGAACAAGGCGACTACCATGACCTTATGAAAGCTCTAAGAAAAGTATGTTTTACTAGCTGATTTTATATCAAACTTTAGTCATTGAAGAAACATCTTAGTGTGTTGGCTGTCTTGGTCTGATTTTTTTATGTGGTCCTATTTGTTGCATTAGCAGAAGAAACATTAGGCAGGAGCATTAGGTATGAACCTTTGGTAGCAACATTAGATAAAAGTAATAGGTTTTGACATTAGGTAGATGTAGTTAATAGGAACATTAGGTAGGAGCCTCTGAAAACTGTGCTAAAGTTGCCCTCCTACAGTGGCCTGTCAAAGGTGAGGCACTAAAGGCTAAAGTGCAGTACTAGAGTTCACCATTTATGGAGACTTGCCGTGGCCACCCCTTTGACAGAGTTCCTGAAGGGAATAGTCATCAGAGATATAGATAATAGATTGATAGAATAAAAGTATTGCATAGGAAATACTTAGAACTAAAGAATCATTTGAACTGGAGGTGCATGGAAACTGTTTGATGGTTAACCCATGAACAGTAGCCAACATCAGTTGATATTTTATAGGAAATAGCAGCCATCATCAATGGATGAACCAATTTTTTCTGCCCCTTTCCAAATTCCCAGTTTGTGTATGATTTCATGTTAACACAGCTACAAAAAATATGCATCACAGTAATTGCATCATCTTAGAAGGAAACCTGATTTATGTGCCAACATTCCTTGTTCATTTTTCGATAAAAGAAACTTTCTCATGTTTTAGTAAGAATGTTTTTAATGAAAATAATGCTTTATTATAAAGAATACATGAAAAAGTTTGTAAATGATATGTTTCTTATGTGTATAATCATTATTATTAGAAAAGCAAATGGATTTGTATGTAGCATTTATGGATCTGAAGAAGACATATGATAGAGTTGATAGAGATGCTCCATGGAAGGTATTAAGAATGTATGGTGTTGGAGGTAAGTTATTGGAAGCAGTGAAAAGTTTTTATCGAGGATGTAAGGCATGTGTGCGTGTAGGGAGAGAGGAAAGTGATTGGTTCTCAGTGAATGTTGGTTTGTGGCAGGGGTGTGTGATGTCTCCATGGTTGTTTATTTTGTTTATGGATGGGGTTGTTAGGGAGGTGAATGCAAGAGTTTTGGAAAGAGGGGCAAGTATGAAGTCTGTTGTGGATGAGAGAGCTTGGGAAGTGAGTCAGTTGTTGTTCGCTGATGATACAGCGCTGGTGGCTGATTCATGTGAGAAACTGCAGAAGCTGGTGACTGAGTTTGGTAAAGTGTGAGAAAGAAGAAAGCTGTGAGTAAGTGTGAATAAGAGCAAGGTTATTAGGTACAGTAGGGTTGAGGGACAAGTCAGTTGGGAGGTAAGTTTGAATGGAGAAAAACTGGAGGAAGTAAAGTGTTTTAGATATCTGGGAGTGGATATGGCAGCGGATGGAACAATGGAAGCGGAAGTGAATCAAAGGGTGGGGGAGGGGGCAAAAGTTTTGGGAGCGTTGAAAAATGTGTGGAAGTCGAGAACATTATCTCGGAGAGCAAAAATGGGTATGTTTGAAGGAATAGTGGTTCCAACAATGTTATATGGTTGCAAGGCATGGGCTGTAGATAGTGTTGTGCAGAGTAGGGTGGATGTGTTAGAAATGAGATGTTTGAGGACAATGTGTGGTGTGAGGTGGTTTGATCGAGTAAGTAATGAAAGGGTAAGAGATATTTGTGGTCATAAAAGGAGTGTGATTGAGAGAGGGGAAGATGGTGTATTGAAATGGTTTGGTCAAATGGAGAGAATGAGTGAGGAAAGATTGACAAAGAAGATATATGGGTCAGAGGTAGAGGGAACGAGGGGAAGTGGGAGACCAAATTGGAGGTGGAAGGATGGAGTGATAAAGATTTTGAGCGATTGGATCCTGAACATGCAGGAGGGTGAAAGGCGGGCAAGGAATAGAGTGAATTGGAACGATGTGGTATACCGGGGTGGACGTACTGTCAATGGATTGAACCAGGGCATGTGAAGTGTCTGGGGTAAATCATGGAAGTTTTGTGGGGCCTGGATGTGGAAAGGGAGCTGTGGTTTCAGTGCATTACACATAACATCTCGAGACTGAGTGTGAACGAATGTGGCCTTTGTTGTCATTTCCTAGTGCAACCTCATGCATGCACTCGGGGAGTGCTATTTCATGTGTGGTGGGGTGGCGACGGGAATGGATGAAGCATCAAGTATGAATATGTACAGGTGTATATATGTATATGTCTGTGTCTGTATATGTTGGAATGTATAGGTATGTATGTGTGCGTGTGTGGGCATTATGTATATGCATGTGTATGTTGGTGGGTTGGGCCATTTTTTCGTCTGTTTCCTTGCGCTACCTCACTTACACAGGAGAGAGCGACTAACTATAATAGAAATAGAATGAAATAGTAATATTATTATTATTATTATTATTGTTATTATGATATAATTGCTGTTTCCCGTGTCAGCGAGGTAGTGCCAGGAAACAGATGAAGAATGGCTCATCCACTCATGTACCCATATATACACATAGACGCCCATATATGCACCTATACATGCATATACATATCAACATATACATAATTATACATACACATAAACACGCATATGCATATATACACATGTACATTGTCGCACTTGCTTGTCTTCATCCATTCCTGTACAATCATAATTGGGTAAAAACTATTCTGTGTGCAGTGTGTTTAGGTTTGAATTGAATAAGATTAATTGATGAAGCAGTGTAGGTATACTTACATAAAGAAGGAGTATCCATTGTGCTAGCCAGCATCCTCCCCCTTCAACTCAACACACTGCTACACCATTGTAGAGGAAGGTGTTTTATTCAGTAGCATCCGATATCGAGATGTAATGTAAGGGGGAAAAATTTAGGTTTTTTCCTCATGGAGTGAGTGTTATTTTAGACAATATCTGATGTTAAAGGATTAAGGAATTGTGAAGAGTACAGGTAGCAGTGCTCATTCAAAGATATGGGTAGCTGAAGCTGAAAATAGAGGGACTGCAGTAATAGTTTGAGAAGTTAGAGCAAAATTAAAGGTATTGTCTGAATAATGTATAAATGGATTAATTTAGTGTTGATTGATACTGAAACCTGAAGTAAGAATGCATTAGTTATGGAGATTTGAAATTATATGGACTGCAGTATTTTAAGAATTGGTATAGTACACCATAATCATAGCTGGGAATGTTAAGAGTTGTACGAGATGTATTCAGATATTTAACGATCATTCCTTTCTTCCTCAGATTATCTCCAAGGACACCAATGTGATGATTGTTGCACAAGCAGGATTGTGTGTGGCAGGCTTGGCTAAAGGATTGAAAAAGAAGTTTACTCCATTTGCACTATCATTCACTGAGACTATCTTAGAGAAGTTTAGGGAGAAGAAAATTAGTGTTGTCACTGCCATGAGAGAGGCCATTGATGCTGTGTATCAGACGGTAAATAGAATATATCTTACTTATTACTACAACTTAACTACATCTGTGTTAGCTTGATATAGAATTTGAAAAGTAACAGCTTAGTTCTGTGAATGCTGAAAATGGACACAATGGAGCAGATAATTCTAGGATTCATTATGGGAAAGTTAAGTTTTTAGGAGGTATTTATGTTGTTAGCAGATGGGATGGAGTGAGTAATAAAGTGTATCGTATAGGTGTTGAATGACAAATGAAGCTAGAGACAAGCAGTATGGTTTTATAGAGTGTATTAAAAGAAGTTGCTTGAATTTATTTAGTAATTTGGGGAGATGCACGATGATAGGTTGATAAGAAATTATTAGAGAGTCAAATGGAAATGGAGCTAGGGGAAGACAGCTAATAGCATGAAAGGCAAAGGTGTAGAAGTACAGTTTGGAGAGGTTCCAGGAATGTGTAAGGACGATGAAGCATGTTATAGATGTCCTTTGAGGAAGAGCAGTCTGGAAACCTCTTTTGTCATTCTTCCCAAGAGGACGGTTTCCAAGGGAACATGGTGTCAGAGGTATAGAGAGACATTATAAAGGAGAATTTAATGTGATATACTATTATTAAGATGTAGCTTTGTTGTGTTTGTAAATAGGAAGATACATAAACACATATATGGCTGGTGATTAGGAATACTTGTTCTAAAAAGGGACATGCATTAGTATTTGTGCATGAGTAGGGTAGATAGATGGTAAGTGGGCATGCAAAAGGGAGGCTCTTTGATGTAATTGCAATGAAAGGGGCAACCGTTAGGATGTCTGTTAACTACCTGAATACCATTAAAAGTATTCTGTCATCATCCACATATTGCATTTTCATTTGGAAGATATTTACAGTTATACTAGACTTTGCACATACTTTAGATATTTCCAGTCTTTAGATATACTGACATGCGTATGAAAATTTGATTGTTATTCCTAAATTTACAGACAAATATAGAAGCCATTCAGGAGACAGTTAGTAGTGCCCTGGCCAACAAGAACCCACAGGTTAAAGCAGAGACAGCAGCTTTCTTGGCTCGAGCATTGTGTTACTGCACTCCTGCCATCTTAAACAAAAAGCTGGTGAAAGTTATTACTACAGACCTATTAAAAGGACTAAATGAATCAGGTAAGAAGGTTGGTGCTTTGTTTTAGTGCCAGAAATATGATTGTGTTCTTTGGTATTGGTTCAAATCATAATATAGGTTTCTTTTTTATTATTAGTTGTTTTCTTATGTTTAATTGAAAGCCATTGTGCTTATGCAGTTTAAGACTCTCATATCTGAACGGAATATTACATGCTGTAAAAGTCCCATGAAAATAGATGAAGCAATAAGAATTGATGTGCATCTCATGGTCAGAATGCACTTTTGTACCATGGCTGTGTAGTTTTCCTTCCCACTGAAGGAACAGCACTGGCACGTTTAGATTATGCTTTTCATTATGAGGAGCTTCTCATGATTGGGAAAATTCTTTATTTGTTAAACTCAGTGGATCAACATTACCTATGAAGCTGTAGACATTGTGCTTCATTTTATGGAAAATTTCAGAAATAACATCAAAAAGCGTTGTCTTGACAGATGTCTTTCATAACTTGTTAACACAGTGATATTAGCGATATTTTTTTGTTTTTCATACTTGTTTGCTATTTCCCACATTGATAAGGTAGCAGGTAGCATCAGGAAAAGATGAAAAAATGGTCTCATTTGCTCACATCCACTCTCTAGTTCTCATATATAATGCGTTGAAACCACAGCAGGGTTCCCACGCCACTGGGAAAACGGGAAAAACCCGGGAATTTTATTTGAGGTGCTCCGGCCGGGAAAAGGCCTGGAAAACGCGTGAAATTGAAAATGTCCGGGAAAAACCCTTGAAACGGAAGTTAGGAAAAGGTTACTTCCCTTGGGCCTCATTCGTCCCTTGCTTTCGTACCCTGAATATACTTTATTGCTACATTGCGGCTTTTTTGTGGGGCGAGTTGTATGGTATGAAAAGTTTTCTGTGTATCAATTATCCAGTGGTGGTGGAGAAGAGATAAAGATGGGAGTGGCAGCATAAGTCAGCAAGCCAGCCATAAGCATAGCAGTCATGGTGCACAAGTTTCACTATGTGTACAGCAACAAATAAAGATTATTTACATGATTTAATTTTTATTTTTTGTGATATTTCTTATTAATTCCACCCATTCAAAAGCAAATTTAAGAAAGCTGCAAACCATACAAAATAGTGCATCCACAAGCATCAACTGTTTCACAGTGAAACAAGAGATTCTTTCAATATAGACCTGCCCCAGCATGCTCAGGACTCATGTCTATGGAACTGCACCAGACCCCTCTCACCCAAGTTACTCTAATTACCAGCGCCCAAGTAGAAAATAAATCTTACCATTGCCTCATACTTCAGTAGCATTTACTCCCAACAAATCATGCAATGATAGAACATATACCGTCAGAAATCTTTTGACAAACACTAAACAATTGACCTCCTACCTCGGTCATAAACTCCAACCCACCAGACATACACCCATCAGAAATCACACTCCCCAGACAAACAGTAGTCACACTCTCACTCTTATTCTCTTGACATTACCCATCACTACTACACCACAAACACCATTGCATCATATCCAATGACCCTTTGTGCTCACAGTGTAACAGCCACTGAACATTTACTACTCAATTGCCCAGCTCACACTGCACAAGGACTTACACACATCACAGTACTTTGTGACCTGTTGTCACAACTAGTGGCTGTGACCAGTTTCCTGAGTGCTGCAGTAGCCTCATAAAGATAGGAGGGACTTGTGAGGTAGGAAGTAAGTGATTGAGAAGATTGAAATTATTTTTTTTTTTTTATATGTATATCCCTCCATCTTAGGGAACCACCTAAATTTTCTTGGCTCCATACTTTAGAATTAAGAAATGTCTTACCCCCCAGAGGGCTGAGATGTCTTATTGCCCGTGAGACACTACCCAAGAGATTATGAGTTTTTTATGCTTTGAATTTATTCCTTTCCATTGTAGTTGTCACTCCTCTTATATATTTTGACTTATTATAGTCTCATTTTGCTCTTGTTCAGTATCTTGACAGTGCATCTCCTTTCCCCCAGTCTTTTTGTGTGTTACATTGATCTTTTGTGAATTAGTTGGTGTAATGTATATGTATATGTGAAACATCTTGGCTAAGACATGGAAGGGTCTGTGGGGCATGGATGTAGATAGGGAGCTGTGGTTTTGGTGCATTACACATGACAGCGAGAAACTGAGTGTGAACAAATGTGGCTACTTTTTTGTCTGTTTTCATGGCGCTGCCTCGCCGAAGCAGGGGGTAGCAATGCTGTTTCCTGTGGGGTGTAGTAGTGCCGGGAATGGATGAAGGCAAGCAAGTATGAATATGCACATGTGCATATATGTATAATGTCTGTGTATGTATATATATCTGTGTACATGTTGATATGTTTCCTTTGGGGCGGGGTAGTGACGGGAATGGATGAAGGCAAGCAAGTATGAAAATTTCTTTTTCTTTCAAACTATTCGCCATTTCCCACGTTAGCGAGGTAGCATTAAGAACAGAGGACTGGGCCTTTGAGGGAATATCCTCACCTGGCCCCCTTCTCTGTTCCTTCTTTTGGGGGGGGGGGGAGAAAACAGAGGGGAGGATTTCCAGCCCCCCGCACCCTCCCCTTTTAGTCGCCTTCTACGACACGCAGGGAATACGTGGGAAGTATTCTTTCTCCCCTATCCCCAGGGATAAAGTATGAAAATGTACATGTATATATATGTATATGTGCTTGTATATGCATTTATGTTTATATATGTGTTTGTTAGTGGATGGGCATTCTTCATCTGTTTCCTGGCTCTACCTCACTGACATGGGAAACAGCAATTAAGTATAATAAAAAGAAAATGATATGTATGTATGTACATTATATATTACGTTACTGTAATGATTTTGTTTTTTCTCTTTTAGATCCCACCGTACGAGATAACTGTTGTGAAGCTCTTGGTGTAGCGTTGAAAGTAGTTGGTGAGAAACAGATGATGGTTATCATTGCTGATGTAGACAACTTGAAAATGCAAAAGGTATTTGATTACATAATTGAAAGTATTTAAGCATATAGCATCGAGTGATACAAATGGTGATGCAAGTGAAGTATGAATAAAGTGAAATGTTTTTAATCAGGAGATGTATGGTTCAGAAACAGTTATGCTTCAGAGAAAATTGAATTTGGCCTAGTTTTGCAAAGTGTCTGTGGTTCAGAAAATTGCTGGTATCCCTTAGCTCCAAATGGCACCAAAATTCAAGATTTCAGTAAATACACCTGTATTACTTTAGAAGATTCATTCATCTAATATATCATTTTTAATTTAGGTTCACAGTTTTTTGCTTTTCTCAATTTTTACGAATTTGTATTGTGATCTCCAACTCATTGGTGTTACCCTAATGTGAAGTGTCTGGGGTAAGCCATGGAAAGTTTTGTGGGGCATTGATGTAGAAAGGGAGCTGTGGTTTTGGTGCATTACACATGTCAGCTAGAGACTGAGCATGAACGAATGTGGCCTTTGTTGTCTTTTCCTAGCACGCTAGAGACTGAGCATGAATGAATGCGGCCTTTGTTGTCTTTTCCTAGCGCTACCTCACATGCATGCGGGGGGAGGGGGGGTGCTATTTCATGTATGGCGGGGTGGCAACAGGGATGGCTGAGGGCAGTATGAATATGTACATGCGTATATATGTATTTGTCTGTGTATGTGTATGTACGTTTACATTGAAATGGAAAGTTCTGTGGGGCCTGGATGTGGAAAGGGAGCTGTGGTTTCGGTGCATTATTACATGACAGCTAGAGGCTGAGTGTGAACAAAAGTGGCCTTTGTTGTCTTTTCCTAGCGCTACCTCGCGAACATGAGGGGGGAGGGGGTTGTTATTTCATGTGTGGCGGGGTGGTGATGGGAATGAATAAAGGCAGACAGTATGAATTATGTACATGTGTATATACCTCGCAAACGCAGGAGACAGCGACAAAGCCAAAAAAAAAAAAAAAAAAAGTATATATGTATATGTCTGTGTGTATATATATGCATACATTGAGATGTATAGGTATGTATATGTACGTGTGTGAACGTGTATGTATATACATGCGTATGTGAGTGGGTTGGGCCATTCTTTCGTCTGTTTCCTTGCGCTACCTCGCTAATGCGGGAGACAGCGACAAAGCAAAATAAATTGATAAAAAATACATTGAAATGTATAGGTATGTATATGTGCGTGTGTGGGCATGTATATATATACATGTGTATGTAGGTGGGTTGGGCCATTTTTTCGTCTGTTTCCTTGTGTTACCTCACTAACAGAGACATCAACAAAGTATAATAATAAAAGAAAATAAGCTTGGTCTCCCATTATTGTAAAGCACAGAAATATGATACAAAAGATGATTTTTCTTTTTTTATGAGCTGAAAATGTATATTTCAGTGATAATGCCTTTGATTGTTGAGTAATATGGATGACAAGAGACACGGGCAAAGAACCGTGGATTATGTAAATATTTGAATTATTGCGAGGGTAAATTTGAACTGTGTAAACCAGTTTAGCATATTACATTGTATTCTCACTTTAGTTTTGTTGCACAATCAAATGTGTCAGACATGAGACTTTATGAGGAAGAATCTTAATGGTAACCTGTTTTTAGAAGTGGCAAAATGACACGAAGTGAAAACCTTGCGAATTTGGATATGTCTTTATTGGCAAAGCGTATTGTTTTTGGGGTAAGGATATGTCACAGGTGTTGCTTCGGTCTGAATTAGAGGAATTAATGGAATGCAGACAAACTGTTCATTATTTGGTATCTCTGATTGGAATCTCAGTTTCCAAATTATGGTCTGAATCAGCTCTGATGGCTGAGATACCAGATATTTCAAGATTTTTGTCAATTTATAGGGATTTTTATTTAAGGTATGAATATTACTTACCAGTTTGATGTTTGAATACCTTTTGCAGATCAAGGAGGCAGCAGAAAAAGCTGAGATCAAAGTGAAGATTTCAGCCCCCAAAGCCAAAAAGGCAGGCACATCCAAGAAAGAGGAACTGAAGCAAGCTACAGCTTCTCCTACATCTGGTCCAAACAAAGTTGTTAGGGGAGGTGGCAAGCGGGCATCATCAGCTGGTCCTATCAGAGGGAAGAAACGTAAGAAATATCAGAAGGAATGTTTTTGTATAATTCATAAATTTCTTTAGCTTAGGAAAATTTATTTAAGAAGTTTGTAATGTCACACTTCTTCATTTACACTGCCTTATTCATTTGTATATACTGCTCGACCCTTCTCTTTCTTTCAGACTTACATTCTAATGTGTATCCTCCTCACATTTTGAGTATTCAAGATAGTAGTTGGTAGGCAGCCAATGACCAGAAAGGTATATTATCAGTACTATCCACCTGGGTATTGGGAGGATTAGTGATGGCTACAGAGTGAGCCAGCACTTCATTGGTTGTTAAGTTGCACTCCTTTGACTCAGGTGGCTGTCTTCTTTCTGCCTCAACCACACATAAACTACTAGCATTCTGTACAGTTATACAATCTCTCATTGTCATGCATAACACCTGACAACTCTTAACTTGCACAGCTCATTCTTTGTAACTCTAGATTTTGCTGCATGAAAATGTAGAGTTACAGAGAGAGAGTTGTGTGAGTTAAGTTTTGTTATATAGTATGTGTGACTAGGAGAGACTCTCTGTTTATAGATAGAATACCAGCAGTCCACATGTGGGTGAAGGTGAAAGAAAAGAAGCTACCAGGGTCAGAGGAATTCACCTTAACAACCACTGAAGTGCTAGCTCACCACAGAGCCATCACTAACTCTCCTGATACTGAGTGAGTAGTACCAGTAATATACCTACCTGGTTGATGGATGTCTACCAGCTACTACCCACCATCAAAAAGATATGAACATATACATCTGTATATGGAGAGATGCGGGTCATTTTTATATCAGTCTCTCTTTACACCTCAAAGCTTCATAACTGTACCACTCTCATATCTTTCCCAATAACTATGACCTGGTACAATTTAAAAGACAATTTTTCACTTCCTTCAAAATTCGTAAACGCTTTCTCGTCTCATGTTTTTCCCTTTCATGATTCTTTCTGTATTTCAAACATGGCCTGGCCTCAGTTTAGACTTTTGTCCATGACTGAAGACTTGGCAATATATATATGAAAGAAAAGTTGATAATTGATTGTACTATCAGAATGAACAAGAAATATGCATGGACCAGCAGTAGAAACGGTCTAAAGAAAACTTGATATATGGTTGAGGACCTTATGATTTGAACCCTGAATAGACAACAACAGATTTAGCATAGTAACAGAAACAGAATTATTCTACAAGCACTATCCCTGCTTTGTTGCAAAATCTCATTGATTCTGTTAGGTACCCTTGTGCAGGTCATCACTTCAAAAATTTACACCAAGTCACTTCCAGAGATTTGATATGTAGACGGAGTTATGAAGTGGCATTTTAATGCCATACATTTGATGAAAAATGTGTATTTGGTTAATTCCCCCTCCTCTATAGACTTGAGGCATATCAAGTACATCAAGCCAGATGGATTGTGTGTATCCTTAATCCAGTCCTGCAGACTCCTATAGTCTTTTGTAATCATGTTCTTGGCACACTATTTATTCACCTATGGGTTTTTCTGTCAGCATTCAGATTTTCATCCTCATAAACTAAATGCCTCTTGGTTTCATCTTATGAATTATCCCCATAATCATATAAGGACTAAATTCTCCATCTTTTAGTTTGCTTTCCCTCACCTTCATCTTTGCTTTGAAAAATCTTATCATGTGCCTTATGTATTATTTAAGTGTATGAACTCGCCAGGCTGTATCTTGATTCATTTCAGCTCCTCTCATTTCTGACATTCCATACTAGAGAAAACTAGGCTATTACTTGAGTACTGGTATGAGTGTACCATCTTGGAGTGTTTTTACACATTCAATGGATAGTGTCTCTGACCAAAGCATGTGGGGTACCATCATTCAGCTGTTATTGTCATCTGTACCAGAGCTATCCATATTTGACATTGCTTCCAGATACATAGACTTTAACAACTCTCAGGGCCTTCTAGGGTAAACCTATACTATACTGAGCTTCCCTGATTATGTAAAAAACCAGGAACATTAGTTTCTTAATTTTCTTCAAAGACATTTTACGTATTTATCAAGACCATGGAATGCTACTTATCTCTTTACATGGTTCGGCTTACAGAGGTGAACTGCATACCTGTATCATACTGTCATCAGTTTTGCCTGGTTAGTGAAAATGTTACACAGCCATGGAAGTGTACATAACTCATCTGTACCTTTCAAATTTTTTTTGTGAGCATATGTTCTCTCACAGGCAGTACTTTCTCCCTTTATGAAAACTACAAATAGCATTTCCCATCCTACCTCTGGTAAAGGAGAAGGTTACTTGATATTGACATGCACAGGATGAGCCAAAAGTCACTGTGTACCTGTACTACAAACTGTAAAGCTGTCTCATTCTTATTATTATGGTAGCAGCAGATTGTTTACATGACTTTTGACATGGATGGTGACCAACATCTCATCCTTGTTTTCCTCACCTCATCCTCCTCCCCTTCCTTCCTCATGCAGTGTCACTTAAGTGTTCCTTAATTTCAAAAGACATTTGGCCACCATGGTTACCAGATCTTAAACCCCCTTCATCATTGTTTATGGAGAGCAATGAAAGGCACAGTCTACAAAATCAATTCTCACCCTCTCCTTAAGTTGAAGGAAGCCATCGCAAATTTCATGAGGGACATCTCTCCGATTGATTTGTTATGTCTTTGCAAATATGATAAGAAGTGTTGATGCATGTGGGTGCCATTTCCCACATTAGTTGCAATTTAAATATGAAAAATGTATTTATATTAGTATACAGAGACTGAATATTCTTGTCATCTATAGTAGGTTTACAGTGACTTTTAGCTCACCCTATATTATTCAGCACATACCTGTCTTCCATTTGTAGCATATGTAAAGTCGTAGTGTTCAGAAGAAATAGATAAGATTATTAATGCTCCATCCTTACTTAATCTTGGAGAACATCAGGTATTTCTTAGATATCGCTGGATTGGATTTATGATATTTAGTTCATGTACAATTCATACTTCTTGATGTTTGCATTTTTTATGGTGTTCCATTGTGGTAAGCTTCCTCTCTCTAAATATTGAGTTGTGTCATCTCTTAACAAAATTCTCAGTACAAGTGAATGTGTATGAATATATGAATAATAAATGATTTTTTTTATCTCAGCTACAGGAGGAAAAGGTGGTAAAGGAGGAGGGGGAGGAGGGGGTGGGGGTTCAGCCTTAGAGGAATGTAAAGAAGCAGAAATCAGCATAGAAGAAGCCTTGGAAAAAGCAGGTGAAATGCTTCCTGAGGATGTCATCAGTGGAGTTACAGATCCTAACTGGAAGACCAGATTGGGAGCAGTAGAATCTTTCACCAGTGTAAGTTAAATTTTTTCTTGAGCATTTAGTGCTTGTTGTACTCATGAAAGACAATTGTTGAGATTTCCCATAGAAGATAAGGATAAAAAATCCCATTTCTGTGGGGTGCATCAGCTACATACAGCCCCTCATTTTACTGATACACATCTTTAACACATGCTCTTCATGTTAAGATGAAATTTAAGCTCTCAAACTTGCATGAGTTCTTCTTACTAGTTCACTTTTCAGTCTAGATGAATTCTACACATGAGACTAACTCTCATTTGCTCAACCCTGCACACAAGTAGCTTCTGTTGTGTCTGTGATCACAAATCATTCCATTGGCAGCCTAGTCTTAAATTTTCCTGGCATATTAGTTAATTCATTATATTTGTTATCTGTGGGCTGCCATTCCTTCTCATACTTAAAACTGTATTATTCTATTAATCTTTATCTCTGACACCTTTTCCCTCTGGGAACTCCCATCAAGGGGTGGACATGCCTGAAGAGACTTTACTGATTCCTGTCCTTACACACACCCCTCCCCCCTCGCATATACCATTCCATGCATTCTCCCCCATTTCTCTCCCCCCCCAGTATTCCTCCACCCTATTTGCCCATGTCATAGGTGGTCTTCCTCTCACACCAAACCCTTTAATTGTGCTATCATACACTCTCCTTGTAAGCTCCCAGTCTTGTATTCTTTCCACAAGCGCAAACCACCTCAAAGTATTACATTTCACCCTTTCTTCCACTCCATAATTCATTCCCTTTGCATTCCCTGCCATGCCACATCTCTCATCCACCCCTTCATTTCTTTCTTCATTCATTTAGTGTCATCACATAATCTCAAATAGCTCATATGCACAGCCTGGATTCTTGACCTCTGTGATTCATTCCCTGTCCATGTTTCATCTGCATAGGTCATAGTTGGGAGGACTATGCTGTCCCGTAATCCTCTATCCACTTCCATACTTACACCTCTACCCTTCATTTTCCTATTAAGGGACCCAGTGACTCTTCTACCCTGTACTGCTGTCCCCCTTATCTCTCCTTCCATATTACCACACTTACTCAAGACATCTCCTAAATACTTAAATACCCCCCCCCCTCTTTTTTTTTTTTTTAAGAAGGAACAGAGAAGGGGGCCATGTGAGGATATATGCTGTAAGGCTCAGTCCTCCATTCTTAATGCTACCTCGCTAACGTGGGAAATGGCAAATGTGTATGAAAAATATTTTATTATACTTTGTCGCTGTCTCCCACGTTAGCGAGGTAGCGCAAGGAAACAGACGAAAGAATGGCCCAACCCACTCACATACACATGTATATACATACACGTCCACACATAGCACATATACATACCTGTACATCTTGTATATTTATTTATTTATTATTTATTTTGCTTTGTCGTAGTCTCCCGCTTTAGCGAGGTAGCGCAAGGAAACAGATGAAAGAATGGCCCAACCCTTCCACATACACATGTATGTACATACACATCCACACACGCAAATATACATACCTATACATCTCAATGTATACATATATATACACACACAAACATATACATATATACACATGTACATAATTCATACTGTATGCCTTTATTCATTCCCATCGCCACCTTGCCACACATGCAATAACAACCCCCTTCCCCTCATGTATGCGAGGTAGCGCTAGGAAAAGACAACAAAGGCCACATTCGTTCACACTCAGTCTCTAGCTGTCATGTAATAATGCACCGAAACCACAGCTCCCTTTCCACATCCAGGCCCCACAGAACTTTCCATGGTTTACCCCAGTTGCTTCACATGCCCTGATTCAATCCATTGACAGCATGTCGACCCCGGTACACCACATCATTCCAATTCACTCTATTCCTTGCATGCCTTTCACCCTCCTGCATGTTTAGGCCCCAATCACTTAAAATCTTTTCACTCCATCTTTCCCCCTCCAATTTGGTCTCCCACTTCTCGTTCCCTCCACCTCTGACACATATATCCTCTTGGTCAATCTTTCCTCACTCATTCTCTCCATGTGACCAAACCATTTCAAAACACCCTCTTCTGCTCTCTCAACCACACTCTTTTTATTACCACACATCTCTCTTACCCTATTATTACTTACTCGATCAAACCACCTCACATCGCATATTGTCCTCAAACATCTCATTTCCAGCACATCCACCCTCCTCTGCACAACTATCCATAGCTCATGCCTCATAACCATATAACATTGTTGGAACCCATTTTTGCACTCCAAGATAACGTTCTCACCTTCCACACATTCTTCAGTGCTCCCAGAACCTTTGCCCCCTCCCTCACCTTGTGACTCACTTCCGCTTCCATGGTTCCATCCGCTGCCAAATCCACTCCCAGATATTGAAAACACTTCACTTTCTCCAGTTTTTCTCCGTTCAAACTTACCTCCCAATTGACTTGTCCCTCAACCCTACTGAACCTAATGACCTTGCTCTTATTCACATTTACTCTCAGCTTTCTTTTTTCACACACTTTACCAGACTCAGTCACCAACTTCTGCAGTTTCTCACCTGAATTAGCCACCAGCACTCTATCATCAGTGAACAACAACTGACTCACTCCCAAACCCTCTCATCCACAACAGACTGCACACTTGCCCCTCTCTCCAAAACTTTTGCATTCACCTCCCTAACAACCCCTCCATAAACAAATTAAACAACCATAGAGACTTCACACTCCCCTGCTGCAAACCGACATTCAATGGGAACCACTCACTTTCCTCTCTTCCTGCTTGTACACATGCCTTACATCCTTGATAAGAACTTTTCACTGCATCTAGCAACTTACCTCCCACACCATGTACTCTTAATACCTTCCACAGAGCACGTAAACATCCAAAATTATCTTTCATGCGCCTATCAATTGACACATAATCCAATAACTCTCTGTGGCCGTCTCTCCTACTTACATACTTATACTTATGTATACCTCTTTTCAAACCAGATATTCCCAATCACTAGTCCTTTTTCAGCACTCAGATCTACAAGCTCTTCACCATTTCCATTTACAACACTGAACACCCCATGTACACCAATTATACCCTCAACTGCCTCATTACTCACCTTTGCATTCAAATCACCTATCAATATGACCTGGTCTAATGCATCAAAGCTGCTAACATGTTCACTCAGCTGCTCCCAAAACACTTGCTTCTCATCATCTTTCTTCTCATGCCCAGGTACATAGGCACAAATAATCACCCATCTCTCTCCATCCACTTTCAGTTTTACCAATATTTATCTAGAGTTTGCTTTTGAGCTTCGATTCACTCAGAGCCAAAACATCCAGGTTCCTTTCCTCAAACATACTACATAAATCTCCTTTTTTCTCATCTTGGTTACATCCACTCCTATTTAGACACCGTAATCTGAGCCTTCAAGGAGGATGAGCACTCCCCGCATGACTCCTTCTTCTGTTTCTCCTTTTAGAAAGTTAAATGCAAGGATGGGAGGGTTTCTAGCCCCCCACTCCTGTTCCCTTTAGTCACCTTCTATGACATACGAGGAATGCATGGGAAGTATTCTTTCTCCCCTATATATAGATTTATATCTGTCTTTGCATGTGCATCACATTCATAGAATTTTTCATCTTCAATTTGATTGTAAATTTTTTGTTTCTTGTACTAAATGCTGACTTGGGAAAACAAGACAGAGATAAAAGGATGAAGCGAAAGTTGCTTTGAGTTATTGGGTTTTAAACATTCAGGAGGTTGAGAGGCTTTCATGGGATATAGTGAATTGGAGCAATGTGGATTATAGGGGTTCACTTGCTATCACTGGGGTGAACCAGGGCATGTGAAGTGGTTAGGGGAAAGTATGGAATGGTCTGTGGTTTTTGGAATTACACACAACAGCTAGAGAGTGTATGTGAGCAGTTGTGGCTTTTGTTTATGTCTTTTCACTATCTTGTTATTGCAAGAAATGGCAGTCAAGAATTTTAGAAATTATGATAATGGATTGCTGAGCATCTTGTATTTGTAATTGATATTTTTCTTGCCAACTCTTTGTATTTCCCCTGCTTCAGATAAAATTATATTGTAGTCTCTCCTCTCCTCTCTCTTATATGGCCACATTTATGGGAAACCTTCATTTATTTTTACAATGTATAGTTTTGCAAAGTACAATTAGTTAACATGCATTGTACATGATAATGAATCCGGTATGTAAAATTCTCTAGCACCTGATTATCATTACTCTATGTTGGAAATGCTGTATTTGATAAGTTATTGAATTCTGCTATATTTCTTCTGATAGACTTTCATAGAGATGTTATTATGTAAATAGTCATGTTTTCTTTTAACTCTTGCAGATCCTAAAGAGTATGGATCGTAGTGAGATTCCAACTCAGGCATTTGTTAGAATCCTTGCACAAAAACCAGGCTTCAGGGACAACAATTTTCAAGTTCTCAAATTAAAACTTGAAGCGCTCAAAAACCTTGCTGAAAATTCTGAATTTACAAGGTACTGTTTTCCTCAAATTATGGTGCTACAGTTTCTATATTGTATGTTGTGACTGACTGTCTTTTTCTTTTGTGTATTTGTATTAAGTTACCACGGTTTCTCTTAAGCATGGACATTGTGTATCCAGGAATTTTCATATCCTGGATGGTTTGAAGGCCTGCTGGTAACTGGGTTACATGAAGATGGGAGTGTTTCCAGGTTCAGGTTGTGGATATTTTGTTTCAACTGCAGTGTGTCTTTCAGAAAATTGAACACTTTCATTGATGCTTACAGATTAGCATCTAACCACTGGGTCTCCAACCAGACTTTTCATCATGTCTTTGTTCCTAGTTATGTGATATGATTTATTAGATATAGATCTCTCAAATCTTTTACATGAAAGTATTTGAAATCTTGTAAACTGTAAACTTTTCATACATTTTATAGGAGTGCATTGTAGTAATACAGTTGTTGTATAATATGTTTTCTATCATTGTATACATTGCCCCCCAATGAAATAAGTGCAAGCAGCCCATGGCAATTATATTTACATAAAGTTCTTTGACCCACCCTGAATAGTGTTTGTGTCTGCTGGTGAAGTTGGCGCTCCCTAGCGAGCAGTGGCAACTATGTGGCTAAGTTGCATACCACATGAGTCTGCCTCAGAAGCAGTTTAGCAGTTGTAGAAGTTGGGAATGCCTTTTTGTGCTCCTTTTTTTTTTTTTTTCCCCCCCCCACCAACTGTGGTTCGAAATTCTCCACCTTACAAGTGACAAATAGCTCCTGTAGTTGCACTTGACAAGGGAAATCAGCTACTTCATGAAATTTTTGATATTACTGGTATGAGCTTGAGATCAATGAAATGGTTGATTTAAGAAATTTTATAATAGCAGCAGCACTGCTACACTGACCCTTGTGAAACCCACACTGACCCTTGTGAAACCCCTTGGAAAGGCCAGAAAAACCTCTCCACTTACCGTGAATGTTCTTAAATGTCACGTGGATGCAGAAACATGCTTGAGTGCAAAAAAATTTAAAGATAGAACACTAGACTGTTCATTAATGTTTCGGTAAGGGCAGTGCAGCGCTGCTTACACAAGGACCTTAAGTACCAGAGCTGCAGGATGTATCCCAAACTGCTCATACCTGTAGGCACCAGAAGGAAAGAGTCAATTTTTGCAAGAAATATGTACTGTGGGACATGGCTAAGCTCAGAAGTGTCTTGTGGAGTGGCGAGTCCACCTTTTCTGTGACAGGTGCATTACAATTGGCCAGTTTTGAGCTTTTTGAACCCAAGTACATTGCAAGCATGTAAAGTTCCCTGCTTCTCTTATGGTATGGGATTATTTAAGTTATTATGGTGTTGGTAACCTTTTAGTGTTACCAAACATTGAAACTATGAACAGACACAGTTGCCTTGAGGTTCTGTGTGGCCATCTCCCAGATTCATTCAAAATTTGTAAGGCCAAAGTGTTCATGTAGGATGGGACTCCCTGCCACACTACTGAACAATTCAGTAAATGACTTGAGGACTGTGTAGTGGAGTTTTTCAGAGACTGGCCTGGGAATTCACCAGATTTGACTCCAATAGAAACTTGTGGGCACTTATGAAAAGGAAATTATGTAACATGGATACTTTGTTGCCACCTAAGCTGGAGGCAGCCATTCATGAAATTTAGAAAAGTATGTATCCTGAAGGACTTCAGAACCTTGCTAATTCAGTTACTGATCATTTCAAGGAGTTTATAAAGAGAGAAAGGAAACCAATAAAGTACTAGTTGGTGGTGAATACACAGTTTTATGGTTTTATTTCATGTTTATCCTTGATGGTTATGCCACAGCCCCCTCTTGCCTACTTCATTGATGGGCCAAATTGGAGATGGAAGGATGGAGGGAAAAAGATTTAGAGCGATCAGGGCATAAACATGCAGGATCATTGGTTATGGTGATGCTGTTGCCATGACCAGCCCTGTAAGGGAGTTCCAGTTGGGAACAGGCATCAGAGATGGAGATAGATAGATTAAATATCCATAGCCCCATATCTTTATTTTTATTTTTATATAGGAACATTAGTTAGGAGCCTCTGCAAATACTGCACTAGATGTGCCCTCTGCCAGTGGCCTGTTAAGGGTGAGGCACTAAAGGCTAAGAAACGTCAGTGGAGTTCACTGGTTATGGAGAGACTATTGCCTTGGCCACCCCTTGAAAGGGTTCCAGAAAGGAACAGGTGTCGGAGATATAATTGCTCCTAGTAACTCTCTTATTTGTGTTCCATGTACCCATCTGCAAGTTTATCTTGATAATTGTGCCAGTTTTATGTATTTACTCAATGATGTTTTTGTATGTTTACTTTATATTATGTTAAGTAATGTTTTCTCATCCACATAGACGTTCTGGAGAAGTGTGCATACAAGAACTTGTAGAGAAATTGGGAGATCCTAAGAATGGCCCGTTGTGTGGAGAGGTTCTTATTGCCATGGCTGAAGCTGCCAAACTTCAGTGGGTTGGACCAGAAGTCATGACCCGAGCATTTGAACAGAAGAGCCCTAAAGTCCAAGAAGTTGCACTTAAGTGGCTTGCAGATGCTATTACAGACTTTGGATTTGTGTAAGTATTTTATTATTATTATTATTTATAAATTATTATCAAGTTGCACTCCATTGACCTAGATAACTGTCTTTAGTTTCTGCCTCACCCTCACTTTGACTGCAGCATTCTGTCCACAAATGTACAATCTCTCATTGTCACATAACACTTAACTTGTGCAACTTATTCTATCCAACTGTAGATTTTCTGCGGAGTGCCGTGTGCTAGCCTTGCCTTTTGGAAATATAGTTGGAGCAAGAGACAGAATTTCTAGTTAGTAACATCAGACAGGAGCATTATGTAGAAATATTAAGTATAAGAAGTAAGTAGGAACATTAGCAGTTAGCATTAGGTAGGAGTAGTTCGTTGGAACATAAGGAATACACATGGAATAATAGTAGCTGGTGGGAACATTAGGTAGGAGCCTCTGAAAGCACTGCTAGTTACCCTCTGTCAGTGGCCTGTTAAGGGCGAGGTACTAAAGGCTGAGAAGTGGCACTGGAGTTCACCAGTTATGGAGACACTTTACCTGTGGCCACCCCCATGAGGGAGTTCCCAAAGGGAACAGGTATCATATATGTAGATAGATTTATTAATTTTTCTCCTGTGTTGGTTTGTTCCTAGAGTAAGGTATTTCTTATATATATATATATATATATATATATATTTTTTTTTTTTTTTTTTTTTTTTTTTTATACTTTGTCGCTGTCTCCCGCGTTTGCGAGGTAGCGCAAGGAAACAGACGAAAGAAATGGCCCAACCCCCCCCATACACATGTACATACACACGTCCACACACGCAAATATACATACCTACACAGCTTTCCATGGTTTACCCCAGACGCTTCACATGCCTTGCTTCAATCCACTGACAGCACGTCAACCCCTGTATACCACATGACTCCAATTCACTCTATTTCTTGCCCTCCTTTCACCCTCCTGCATGTTCAGGCCCCGATCACACAAAATCTTTTTCACTCCATCTTTCCACCTCCAATTTGGTCTCCCTCTTCTCCTCGTTCCCTCCACCTCCGACACATATATCCTCTTGGTCAATCTCTCCTCACTCATTCTCTCCATGTGCCCAAACCATTTCAAAACACCCTCTTCTGCTCTCTCAACCACGCTCTTTTTATTTCCACACCTCTCTCTTACCCTTACGTTACTTACTCGATCAAACCACCTCACACCACACATTGTCCTCAAACATCTCATTTCCAGCACATCCATCCTCCTGCGCACATCTCTATCCATAGCCCACGCCTCGCAACCATACAACATTGTTGGAACCACTATTCCCTCAAACATACCCATTTTTGCTTTCCGAGATAATGTTCTCGACTTCCACACATATATATATATATAGGATTAAAGCCCTCTGTTACCCCATCATACTGGTGTGGTAGCACCATCTTTTCCCACCTCTTTCTATCTGCTGACCCATTTTTACTACAGCTCATTTGTTTTAGGCCTTCCTTGAAACAGTCAAAGAAAGTCAGTGATGCACTTGGTTCAGAGTACTGACCCACTTTGCTGCTGAAAATTCTCTTGAATTTTATGCATATTGGGTGTATTCTATATACATTTCACTTTTAAGGTGTTGTTCCTATCTTCTTCTGGATAGATATCATTATGTGGTATCATGAGAGTATGATATCCTTTAGGTATGTTTTGGTTAATTATACAGGGTATTTATATTTGTATATGTTTTATTATTTGTAGCAATTGGTTATTGTTGCCCTATTGTATTGGTTGGCAACTCTCCCTGCTTTATTTGCGTTTGTCCTCCTCACCCCATGATGGGATATTATAGTGTTTGTTTTGTTTTTGTTGCTCTTTTTGAAGCTGTAATGTGATGTAAGTTAGATTATGTAGATTATATTTAACGATTCATGGAAACATCATTAAAAAAGGTGATTAAGGCTTACGCTGCTGCTGGAGTAGGATGGGTTGGAGAGAGGGTTACTGGAAGGTAGAGGAAGATGCACTAGGCTCATCCTTATTATTCCCCTGAATTATCTGATTTAGCAGCGGATGCCATATCACAGGAAAGGCAGATGAAATTTACAGTATACTTATTGAAAAATGTGGTGGTGTGGGCTTAGTGTACCACTGGATTGGATTGAGTTGGAGTGAGAGTTACTGAGAGGTAGGGCAAGGTGCACTATTTTTGTCTGTGTCACCCATAGAATTATGTGATTCAGCAATTGTTGCCATATCTCAGGTCATGCAAACAGAATTTAGAGGGTACTTATTGAAAAAGGTGGTTATAAGGATATGAGGTGCTGGTGGAGGTAGATGGGGCAGTGTGATTTTCTGTCTTTGTCACCCTCTAATTATCAGAATCAGCAACTGTTGCTAGATCACACGTAATGCAAACTTTTTCTAGCCCTTCATAACCATTAAGATTAAGAGTACTTCCCACGTATTCCCTGCATGTCGTAGAAGGCAACTAAAAGGGGAGGGAGCGGGGGGCTGGAAATCCTCCCCTCTTTTTTTTTTTTTTTTTTTTTTTCCAAAAGTAGGAACAGAGGGGGCCAGGTGAGGATATTCCAAAAATGGCCCAGTCCTCTGTTCTTAACGCTACCTCGCTAATGCAGGAAATGGCGAATAGTTTAAAAGAAAGAAAAGACTAATAAGGAATTTCATACCATTACATTTTTCAATAAGTATACAGTAAATTTCATCTGCCTTTCCTGTGATATGGCATCTGCTGCAAAATCAGATAATTCAGGGGATGATAGGGATGAGCTTAGTGCATATCCCTCAGCATTCCATCTAAGTATAGGCATCAAACAGTTTTTGGTGATTATTAGCCATGGAGCAGTCTTTTTCTTCCTTGTTAATGGGCGTCCTGATTGACATTCTCCTCCTACCTGAGCAATACTACCTCAGAAATACCCAGTAAACACAAGGAAACTTTGGTGAGAGTGCATGTTAGAGTGCAAACATTTTGTTTACAAGATCACCATTGAATTTTTTTCATACTTAATCACTGTTTACCTCATTAGCAGGGTAGCACCAGAAACATACCATCTAAAAGAGGGTATGTGGGATACGAATGTATTTTGCTAGTTAATGGTATATGAATCAGAATATATCTTGCTCTGGCATAGAATTTTTCATAAATTCACATCTACCATAAAATGACTTGTATATAATGATTTAAAGAATTAAGTAATGCATTAAAAGTTTAAAGGTAACAAATTGTGATTAAGACCCACATTCTTGGCTATGACCGTGAGTATCCGACCAAAACCTATATCTTTTAACATTCCTTCCTGACATTGAATTGCTTACGCTTATATTGGATGTGATAGCTGTAATCACAAACAAATGTGTTGTGCCATTTGATAGAATATGAGTTGAAAATTATTTTGCCATAACATTATTAGAGAATGCATGAAAAGTACACATAAGTATGCATGATAGAGATGCTATGTAGAAGGTATTTAGAGTACATGGTTAGGAGGAAAGCTGTTAAAAGCAGTGAAGAGTACAAGTACGAAGACAGGAGGGTAAGTAGTTCCAGGTGACAGTGGATCTGCATCAGGGTTGTGAGATGTCATTATGGCTGTTTAATATATTTATGGATGGGATAGTGAGGGAGATGAATGCAAGGGTTTTGAAGAGAGTAGGTATACAGTATATTTGGAAAGTGGGGAGATGAGGTAGTTGTTTTTTGCTGATGACATGGCACTGGTAGCAGATTTTGTCATTTGTATACTTGTAGATTTCTGAAAAGCACTCCACTCCACATTTTCAACTCTATTCTTATTCTTTTAATCCTTATCACCAAAAGTCTATTGATGTCCATTTTGTGTCATTTTAATGATTGTTTCATTCCTCTGTGTACTACTTGATTATCATACTTTTCATCACTGAGGTGCATTTTATTTTTTATGTTGGCAACCCATTTTTTCAGCATTTTACTACAGTATTTAGCATTATTTAAAGGTGCTTGATTGAGGTTTCTTTGCATGGTGAATGACTGATTGGTGATGCTGTTTCCTTAAGCATATTTGATATGAGATTTGTTACTATTTCATGTTGGGAAAAATGATTTTGTGTGGAGTTTTTGGAATGGTGTATTTTGATAGAGATCTTAATGGCTTTCACCTAAATGGGAACTCTTTTTCCTCAGGCTACAACCAAAGGCTCTCATTGGTGACATAAAGAAAGCCCTGGCGCATACTAATCCAGGTGTTAGGACATCTGGTATCACTCTCTGTGGTACCATATACTTGTACATGGGTGCCACGCTCAGAGTCTTCTTTGAAGATGAAAAAACTGCATTACTTCAGCAGATTGACACTGAATTTGAAAGGGTTTGTCATTTCTTCTTAAACCATAATATGCAATGGTAACTTAAGTATTAAGGATCTCATATTTTCTGATTTTTTCATTTTGTTGGTGTAAATCTATTCACAATTACCTTGTTTAGTAAGAGAGTTAGACCTTCCCAATTTTAATATTGGGAGTGCATTACTGACATCCTTCTTGCAAAGAATTGATTTCTGTGGATAAGACTGTTAGATCAATTCATAGAAGGAAAGGAGTTACAAGATGCATGCCCAGTTTAGTTAATTTTATTTTGTGCGTAAACACTGCCCAACATGTAGCACAAACCATGCCCAGTTTCAGTGATTTTATTTTGTTTTTGTACACTCTGCACATGTAGCACAAACTGGCCTATAGGCAGCTACTTAAGTAAACATCACAAGCAAGATGATTCATACTGTAACTCTTATTATCTTTTCCTTGAGAGACGGTAAATAGTTTGTGTGTGTGAGAAAAGTCCCAGAGTTGTGGTGGATGGAGTGAAAATGCAAGGTTTGGTTGAGAAATGCTAAAACTTGTGTACACACAGCTTAAATACAACATATTCTCTTTGGTAAATGGCTAGGCTTTTACCAAATGATTACCTTGTAAGAAAGCAGTGTTTTGTTAAGTTTGTCCAAAATCTGAAGTGAGCATGATTGTAGCAAGCTATCTTACATACTTGCATAGTCATATGCTAATTTTTTTTTCATGTAATTATCCAACATTCATTCACTGCTCATGTACAATGAAAGTATTTATATTGTTTTTAGAAAGTTTCATGCTTGATTTCATGATACCATGAATTATGGACTGTAAGTTGACCTTGCATGTTGGTCTACCTTAACATTTCAGCTAAAAAATTTTATTTAGGCATCTGCCTGTTGCATAATTCGACTCCCAAACGCTGTACAAGCTGATATTGAGGCATGATGTGATCAATTGATGTCTCAACTTGCCATCAATGAAACTATTCATCCGCCTATATCTCTGACACCTGTTCCCTCCAGGAACATACATGCCTTCCTTACATTAAGCATTCTTCCCCATTTTTCTCCCATTGATACTCTTTCACTCTATTTCCCCATGTCACAGGTGGTCATTGGTGGTCAATTAGTCTTATGTTGCTTATCGATTATTTCAGCTGTTATTTGTTATAGAACTATATATATTAATAAAAAGGGTAAATATTTATTAGTAGTAACAAATGCTACACTCAGGTATCATAAAAGTACTGTATTTGTAAGTGTTAGAAATTTGAGTTACAACCCAGTACCAAGTGATTTAGAGCTAAGGTTCAAGTCAGATGAAGGTGATGTTGCCGTATTTTTGTGTTTGTCATTTTCTACCTGTCCTGTAAGTCAATCCCATGTTTTGGAAATAAAGAATTAAGCTTCAAAAGTCAACTTATAGGCCACAATTTATGGTATGTCTTTTGCTTGTCCTGTTCCTACATTTTTCAAAGAACTGTTCATTGTCTGCATTATTAGTTTGGTTTAAAAACTTGGGAAAGATTTTAATCAGGACACCATTTGCTCTTCTCTCTATCAAGATGGGAAAATTTAAGGTTTCTAACTTTTCCCTGTAACTCAGCTCTCCTGATTCTGGTAAATCCTTTGCTGCCTTCCCCTTAACCTTTGCTATTAGCTCATTGTTCTTTTTAAGGAGTGTTGATGAACCCTGAGAAGCATTTCGTAGTTTTGGCTTTATGTAGGATATACATGCTAAATATTTCCTTTTCCATATACTTTAAAGCTATTTTAATATTTGCCAGAACACAGTTGGTCTCCTCAACTATTCATTCATGTTCTCACATAGGTTAGATTTTATATCGAGAGTTTTGTTCTCTGCCGCTTTTGTCATTTACCTTGTGTACAGAGGCATGATAAGGAGTACTTCAGGGTCTTACCAAAAGTAGGCCACCCTGAAATATATTTCACACCTCAGAGGCAAACTTCATAATCAGAGATGACTTTTTTCTTAGAGAGACTGAGGCTTTCCTCTCTTAATCCTTTTATCTTTTTAAAAGACATGAATTTCTTATTGTGAAAGACTATTATGGTATTTTGGTTGTATTTGTTTTGCTTAGCCATATATGAGCCACTGACACTGTCTTTGATGCTTTCTTCTGTCCATGGTGTAATTACATTTATATTTTAGCTGACTGGCACAACTCCTCCCCCTCCAATTCGAGGTCTGAACCGTGACAGTAGCACCGACAACGATGGAGATGATGATGATGTTGATGCTAAGCAAGCAGTTATCAATGTTCAAGACTTGGTGCCTCGTATGAACATAAGTGAACAGCTTTCATCTACACTTTTCACTGAATTAGCTGACAAGAACTGGAAGGTAAGGACCAATTGCTAGTTCTGTAATAAAAGTTCAGACAAGATCCAAAGCACTAAGTGCATTTCAAAAGGTATGTATCTTTAGTAGATTTAGTATTAATGGGCACACTCAAGTTCAGATAACCATTGCTAGAGTAGCTGATTATGCTGCAGCTGGATGGTGAACCACAAGAACTTTCACTGCAAATTAGCTGCTTATTTATTCCTTGCCAAGGGGTCCTTTTATCTTTATGATGCTCCTTGAGTGTTCAGGAAGGTGGCCACTTCCACTGGTTGAGACCATAGGTAATGAAGTGTAATGATGTCTTTGTAGGTACAGTGCAGTGTGTCTGTATTGGAAGTTTCTTCTTGAGCATTTAGGGTCTTGGTATATGTTGAAATCATGTTTGTAGTGTTAAAGGGATAGATGATGTCTGGAGAGTAGACAAGAAAGTGTGACTCATTTTTGTCAGGGTAGTATCATTTCTGATGGGTGTATGTATTGGTATGGAATTTAAGACGAGTTAGGAGGGCAGTTTTGTGCATGACAGGTTATTCTAGGTTATGTGTGCTCTGTTACTATTTTATGTTTTGGAATGGGGATCTATGAATAGAGATAACTGAAGTGTGAGGGAGGGTAAAGCTTTTTATTTCTCCTTAGGTGTTGGTGCTTGGTTATGGAATGGCTGGCGTGGGAGAGGTTCAGTGCTTTGGCATAGAATTGAGTACCAAGAATGTTGAGATAGGACTGTATTGGGAGGATCTTTGTTTCATTATGTAGGTGTTGAGTGTTTGTGGTCTCATGGCTGCTATTGTATGTTCCAGGTGCGCCATTTTGTGTGACTGCAACTTTGTTACATTTGCTTTTTAGAAGATGTAAGTGCTGGCAGGTGAAGCATAGTTTGGAGTGGAGCGGATGCATTGTTTGTTGAGAAAGTCCTTTTTTTTTGTCCGGAACTCAGTTAGTTTTCTGAGGTCATTTTGTTTGTGAATGGTTTTTGTATTTATGTCATTGGTGTGGGGATTGATTGTCATATGTAAGTTGTATGTGATGCCTAGAATGGTGGATGTTCTTTTCAGTGAGTGATTATTCAATCAAAGTGACTGAATGGGTGGAGCTGGATCATGCTGGTCTGGGGTTAAAAGTGATTTAAGCCTTCTGTAGAGATAAATACAGTCTTTTCTGAGTGACTCATTGTTCCAGATGTGTAATGTAGTGCTGCATATTAGTTGCTACTGCTGTGGTGTCAGAGCTTTGTGATGTGATTGTAAGGTCATCTGCATGTGATGCGACCTTCATGATATAGTTTTCTAGAGTTAATGAGAAGTGTTATAGGAAGAGATTGAAGAGGATAGGAGAAAGAACTGATCTGAGAGAACTCCAGTGCAGAGTTTGAGTGTGTTAGAGGAAATGTAAAGTCAGAGGTTATTGTGACTCTGAAAGTTAAGGAAGAGGTAGCACTACTACAGAATGAGGAGCAGTGGGAATGTGTCAAAGAGTGTAAGAAAGTGAACTGAACCCCAGACTGACTTGGATGAAAATGAAAAGTGGATCATGGAAGGCAGATGATAATTAGTGCATATGCACACAGAGACAAGAAGTGTGAGGAAGAGAGGCAAGTGTTTTGGGAGGAACTGAGTGAGTGTGCCAGCAATTTGATGTGGAAGACCAGGTATTATTGATGAATGATTTGAATATGAAAGTGGGTATTGTGGGAGTTTAGAGTATAATAGCATATTCAGTGATATGAATGAAAATAGTTAGAGCCTGTGGAGTTTTGTGCTCTTGATTGGGAATATCTGGTATAGAAAGAGGGACATACATTAGTCTACTTATGTGAATAGGCTGGATGGGAGGTGGGCACTATTGGATTATGCTCATATTGATAGGTGAACAGAAGAGAGACTTAAATGTGAATATGCTTAGAGAAGTGGATGGTGGCATGTCTGATCATTGATTGTAAGAGGGAAGGTTGAAGATTTGTAGAAGCTCTTAATTTCTCTTTTTTTTCTTTTCAGGTGAGAAATGAAGCCTTACAAAAAGTGGCAAATATAATTTCTGAGGCCAAATTCATTAAGGGAGACATTGGCGAACTGCCAACGTCACTGTGTGCTCGCATGAATGACACAAACAAGAACTTGGCCTTGGAGGCCTTGCGGATAACAGCATCTCTTGCTGTATCTTTGGGTCCTCACTGTAAACCTCATACAAGGAATATTGTTCCTGGTATGCTGACTGCCCTTGGGGATAGTAAGGTGAGTGTTCATGTGTCCGCTAAAGTATTCCCTTTATTATTCACAAATTATATCAGGAGGGTTAGTGACATCTGCTTAGTGAGCCAGCATTTTAATGATTGTCAAGTTGCACTCCTCTGACCTAGTTAGCTGGATTACTGGCATTCTTTCCACAAACATACAATCTCTCCTTGTCATATGTAACATTTGACAACACTTACCTCATGCAGGTCATTCTTCATAACTAGATTTTTCTGTGGTTAGCACTGTGAGCTAGCACTTCCTTTTGGCAAGATGGTAGAAGCAGTAGATAGAAGTAGTAGGTAGGAACATATAAGTAGGAGCATTAGGTAGAAGGAGTTAGGTAAGAGCTTCTACAAACATGCTTTAGACTTGCCCACAGCCAATGGCCTGTTAAGAGTAAGGCACTAAAGGCTGAGAAGTGGCATTGGAATTTTTTTGTTATTGAGACTCTGCTGCCGTGGCCACCCTTTTGAGGGAGTTCCATTTGGAACAGGCATCAGAGATAGATAGATAGATATGTCCTGAAATGTTTCATGTACAGTCATGACTTTTCTGTGGATGCTCCTTTTTTCCGTCACACTTTCCTGTTATATCGTCATCCATAATATGATTTCATTTGAGTATACTTTCCATCTCAGTGTTGTTATTTTGAATTAGATATGGTTTTGATCTTATATAATTACATCTTGAATTTAGTAATTTTCCCCTCTCAAATTTCTTGGTGAAATTAAAATGATTTAGGGCTTCTTTTACTTAGCTAGCTTCCTTTTCATTCCAAACCCCTAAATGTATGTTTCTTATGTATACATTATATTTCTGTTAATTATAACCTCAAAAGTAGTGAAATGGGTTTTTTTTCAGAACTTTTTGATAATGGAATAGTCATTTTGAATACATGTTATTTTTTTATGGAGATTGGTATGTATAAAAAGTAGAAGCATTTGTGTGAGATATCCTTGGAGAATAAGAGTGAATTGCATTGTGTGTAGCATTTATGTATCTGGAGAAAGCATAAGATGGGTATGACAGACAGGCCTTGTGAAGGTACTTTACACATCTGTCAGTCACTCTCTTAATGTCTTACTTCTCTCTGAGACAGTTGTCTAATGATATTCTCACTAGTCCTTTTTTTCATATCTAGCTATAACCTCCACTCACGATTCCAGTTCAAAGGTGGTGTTTGTGCTTGTTCCATTATAAACACATCTGTTGCATGCCTTAAGGACCTTGAGTCTCCAAACTTTGATGTTATGTGGCTCAAGGTCTATCTTTCTACAATGTTATGTGGCTCAAGGTCTGTCTCTCTACTGCTATACTTTTCCTCTCTTTTGCCTATTGCGCTCCAAATTCTACAAATTTTATAACCTTCTTCGACTATCTAAACTCCTGCCATGAGACTGTTACATCCTCTCGCCTGCAAGCAAAGTTCTTCTTCCTCAGGGATTTCAATGTTCACCGCAGGGAATGATTAAATTCCTCCCATATGGATGGTAGGGGGATCGAAGCCCTCACGATCTCCCTTTTCAGTGATTTAGAGCAAATTATTTCCCACCCTACCCATACACCTGAACTGCTCTGACCACTTTCCTAATATCCTAGATTTGTATTTCACCTTTAGTCCATCTCGCTGTACATGCACAATCTTGCCCCCAGTTGGTTTATCCAATCACATTCTTGTAAGTATGTCTATTCTGATGGCACCTTCCCCTCCAGAACCCCTCATAAGTGTAAATACTGACACCTGAACAAAGCTGACTGGAATAACTTACATAAATTCTTTTCTGACTTTCCTTGGGTAAAT
>NC_092256.1:10381888-10384388 GCF_036320965.1 Panulirus ornatus | reverse complement strand
TTGTCGTGTCAAGGTGGTGGTGAAGTGTTTTGGAGTGGCAGGAAGTTGTCGTGTCAAGGTGGTGGTGAAGTGTTTTGGAGTGACAGGAAGTTGTCGTGTCAAGGTGGTGGTGAAGTGTTTTGGAGTGGCAGGAAGTTGTCGTGTCAAGGTGGTGGTGAAGTGTTTTGGAGTGGCAGGAAGTTGTCGTGTCAAGGTGGTGGTGAAGTGTTTTGGAGTGGCAGGAAGTTGTCGTGTCAAGGTGGTGGTGAAGTGTTTTGGAGTGGCAGGAAGTTGTCGTGTCAAGGTGGTGGTGAAGTGTTTTGGAGTGGCAGGAAGTTGTCGTGTCAAGGTGGTGGTGAAGTGTTTTGGAGTGGCAGGAAGTTGTCGTGTCAAGGTGGTGGTGAAGTGTTTTGGAGTGGCAGGAAGTTGTCGTGTCAAGGTGGTGGTGAAGTGTTTTGGAGTGGCAGGAAGTTGTCGTGTCAAGGTGGTGGTGAAGTGTTTTGGAGTGGCAGGAAGTTGTCGTGTCAAGGTGGTGGTGAAGTGTTTTGGAGTGGCAGGAAGTTGTCGTGTCAAGGTGGTGGTGAAGTGTTTTGGAGTGACAGGAAGTTGTCGTGTCAAGGTGGTGGTGAAGTGTTTTGGAGTGGCAGGAAGTTGTCGTGTCAAGGTGGTGGTGAAGTGTTTTGGAGTGGCAGGAAGTTGTCGTGTCAAGGTGGTGGTGAAGTGTTTTGGAGTGGCAGGAAGTTGTCGTGTCAAGGTGGTGGTGAAGTGTTTTGGAGTGGCAGGAAGTTGTCGTGTCAAGGTGGTGGTGAAGTGTTTTGGAGTGGCAGGAAGTTGTCGTGTCAAGGTGGTGGTGAAGTGTTTTGGAGTGGCAGGAAGTTGTCGTGTCAAGGTGGTGGTGAAGTGTTTTGGAGTGACAGGAAGTTGTCGTGTCAAGGTGGTGGTGAAGTGTTTTGGAGTGGCAGGAAGTTGTCGTGTCAAGGTGGTGGTGAAGTGTTTTGGAGTGGCAGGAAGTTGTCGTGTCAAGGTGGTGGTGAAGTGTTTTGGAGTGGCAGGAAGTTGTCGTGTCAAGGTGGTGGTGAAGTGTTTTGGAGTGGCAGGAAGTTGTCGTGTCAAGGTGGTGGTGAAGTGTTTTGGAGTGGCAGGAAGTTGTCGTGTCAAGGTGGTGGTGAAGTGTTTTGGAGTGGCAGGAAGTTGTCGTGTCAAGGTGGTGGTGAAGTGTTTTGGAGTGGCAGGAAGTTGTCGTGTCAAGGTGGTGGTGAAGTGTTTTGGAGTGGCAGGAAGTTGTCGTGTCAAGGTGGTGGTGAAGTGTTTTGGAGTGGCAGGAAGTTGTCGTGTCAAGGTGGTGGTGAAGTGTTTTGGAGTGACAGGAAGTTGTCGTGTCAAGGTGGTGGTGAAGTGTTTTGGAGTGACAGGAAGTTGTCGTGTCAAGGTGGTGGTGAAGTGTTTTGGAGTGGCAGGAAGTTGTCGTGTCAAGGTGGTGGTGAAGTGTTTTGGAGTGGCAGGAAGTTGTCGTGTCAAGGTGGTGGTGAAGTGTTTTGGAGTGGCAGGAAGTTGTCGTGTCAAGGTGGTGGTGAAGTGTTTTGGAGTGGCAGGAAGTTGTCGTGTCAAGGTGGTGGTGAAGTGTTTTGGAGTGACAGGAAGTTGTCGTGTCAAGGTGGTGGTGAAGTGTTTTGGAGTGGCAGGAAGTTGTCGTGTCAAGGTGGTGGTGAAGTGTTTTGGAGTGACAGGAAGTTGTCGTGTCAAGGTGGTGGTGAAGTGTTTTGGAGTGACAGGAAGTTGTCGTGTCAAGGTGGTGGTGAAGTGTTTTGGAGTGGCAGGAAGTTGTCGTGTCAAGGTGGTGGTGAAGTGTTTTGGAGTGGCAGGAAGTTGTCGTGTCAAGGTGGTGGTGAAGTGTTTTGGAGTGGCAGGAAGTTGTCGTGTCAAGGTGGTGGTGAAGTGTTTTGGAGTGACAGGAAGTTGTCGTGTCAAGGTGGTGGTGAAGTGTTTTGGAGTGGCAGGAAGTTGTCGTGTCAAGGTGGTGGTGAAGTGTTTTGGAGTGACAGGAAGTTGTCGTGTCAAGGTGGTGGTGAAGTGTTTTGGAGTGGCAGGAAGTTGTCGTGTCAAGGTGGTGGTGAAGTGTTTTGGAGTGGCAGGAAGTTGTCGTGTCAAGGTGGTGGTGAAGTGTTTTGGAGTGGCAGGAAGTTGTCGTGTCAAGGTGGTGGTGAAGTGTTTTGGAGTGGCAGGAAGTTGTCGTGTCAAGGTGGTGGTGAAGTGTTTTGGAGTGGCAGGAAGTTGTCGTGTCAAGGTGGTGGTGAAGTGTTTTGGAGTGGCAGGAAGTTGTCGTGTCAAGGTGGTGGTGAAGTGTTTTGGAGTGACAGGAAGTTGTCGTGTCAAGGTGGTGGTGAAGTGTTTTGGAGTGGCAGGAAGTTGTCGTGTCAAGGTGGTGGTGAAGTGTTTTGGAGTGGCAGGAAGTTGTCGTGTCAAGGTGGTGGTGAAGTGTTTTGGAGTGGCAGGAAGTTGTCGTGTCAAGGTGGTGGTGAAG
>NC_092256.1:10336888-10376888 GCF_036320965.1 Panulirus ornatus | reverse complement strand
AGAGAGAGAGAGAGAGAGAGAGAGAGAGAGAGAGAGAGAGAGAGAGAGAGAGAGAGAGAGAGAGAGCCTGGACTCTGTTGTAATCCCAGGGAACTTAGCGACCCACATATCCCACATCATAAGGGAACCAAGTAGAGCAGTCCCACGATACCTCCCAGCTAACACCGCGGACAGACATCCTACGTTCAAAAAACTTTTTGAGAGAGACTTCTTAAGGTTTAAAACTTTGTGTATTGAAACAGTTAGTATGACCTAGGGCACAACAATGCTCCAGGGCGGGAAGATCATGCTCCTCTAAGCTGATGCCTGATGAGGATAAAACTTCTTTCGAGGCTCTGGAGAATGAAGGGAGCGCATGTGTAGTGCACCTTGACACTGCAGAAGGACTTTGAGAAGTGTGGACCAGGGGTCGTGTGGGGCACCGTGTGCAAGGGATGGGGAGGAGCTGGGGGAAGGGGATGGCTGGAGCTACAGGTTGTTATTAAGTAGGTGATTTCTGGTGTTTCCACGGTTGAAGGCTCACTCACAACACAAAGGCAAGCAAGTGGTAACATACCAGAGGGACCTTTCTAGGCTGTTTGTGGTGGAGTAGAACAGTTCTCAGACAGAGGAGAGAGAGAGGGAAATTTTTATTTATCTATTGAGGCTAAAGTCAGTCTTGGACTTCGAAGCTAACTGCCAGGTCTCTCTCCTCTCCTCTCTCCTCTCCTCTCGTCTCCTCTCTCCTCTCGTCTCCTCTCTCGTCTCCTCTCTCCTCTCTCCTCTCCTCTCCTCTCCTCTCCTCTCCTCTCCTCTCCTCTCTCCTCTCCTCTCTCCTCTCCTCTCCTCTCCTCTCTCTCTCTCTCTCTCTCTCTCTCTCTCTCTCTCTCTCTCTCTCTCTCTCTCTCTCTCTCTCTCAACGTGTCTGTGACGTTACCTTCGACCTGTTGTAGGTAATCATACCTCATAGCGATAATATTTTCTCTCATGGGAAGCTCGCCGTTTGCCCGCGGGATTGTATCCGTTGGTACGCGAGTGGAGGTCACAGGGTGTTCGCGCCCTCAGGAGCTACAAAGAGGAGGATCGTCAGAACCTTCGGTCATTTGAATACACGTTATCATATCACGCCTAAACCTGTCGTTGTAAGCTAGGTCATATTTGGGTCTTTTAGAAGGGTGTCATGGGATTTGTTTCTCTGTCCGGGAATTATCTTGGTGCCTCACCGATGTACTCTCTCCAGTTCATCTATATTTTTGATCACATAAGGTGATGAAAACTGAACATTGGACGTATTGGAAGCGGGCACGCACAACAGTGAAGTGTGGGGAGTGAGGATTAGTTTTAAGATGGGAAACTGGCTTCACTTGCTTCGCCTGTGAAGCCGAGAATGTTTTCAGCCTTTGTTACTGCTGCTTTACACTGCTTGCTTGGTTGGACAAAGTCATCAGAGATTATCACATGTAATCCTTCATTTTCGTGGAGTTGATCATCAGAATTCGTATTGTAGCCTTTCTTATTTCTAACGCGGATCTGTAAAATTTTACACTTAATGATAGTAGAATTCATATTGATATATGATTTCATACGCTTAATGACGGTAGAATTCATATTGGTATATGATTTCATACGCTTAATGACGGTAGAATTCATATTGATATATGATTTCATTTGCCACCTTTGTGCCCAGTCCAGCTGCTTTTAAATGCTAATGTTCTAGTTTTGTCGTAGCCTCATTTCCTGGTGTGCCGTAATGTGAAGATATTGATATTGTCTTATAGTGGAGCCCGTTTTCAGTGATAATGTCTTACAGTGGAGCCCGTTTTCAGTGATGATGTCTTACAGTAGAGCCCATTTTCATTGATAATGTCTTACAGTAGAACCCGTTTTCAGTATCACAGTTGTATATCGGGAAAATAATGGGTCCCAAGAGTGATCCTTGCGGCACACCAACTTGCCACGTCGAGCCAGCGTTAAGACTTGCCCAGCCAGCAATCACAGTATGTGTTCGTCCAGTCAGAACAATTTTCAATCCACTGAAAGCTCAGCAACTTCTCTACCGTGTGACTTTTGTTTGCAGGACTTGACGCGGGACGTTATGAAACGTATTGTGAAAAAATGTAAATGAATATACATCGTTAGCTTTATTGGCATCCCGCGTGTTGATTCTAACGTTAATCAGGTCGGATTGTCGAACAGCGGTTTCGTGGTAAACCATACGCTGCGACCCGGTAATTACTCGTGATCATCTCAGTGGGGAACAGGTTAACCTTGTTGGGAATTATTGTTTCCCTTAAGTTTGTCAGCAACGGAGTTTCGGCTAATTGGACGATAATTTCCGGCCAGAGACTTGTTACATTTTTGGACGACCGGTGTTACATTGGGCAAACTTCCTCTCTTGTTGAACGTTCTCTTCTCGCGCCCCCCGCCCCCTCGAAAGTGACCTATGGACTTTAAACGGTGCAGCGTTTAACGTTGCTGACCTATGGCGTATTCTGGGGCCGACCTAGGTGGCGGTAGCCGGTCCACAGTCAGCTTAGCTGTTCATCCTTCCATAGGAGTTGATCATTAAAATGGGAACCTGGCTAAGGATATATATATATATATATATATATATATATATATATATATATATATATATATTTATATATATATGTTTGTGTATGTGTGTGTGTGTATGTGTGTTTGTGTGTGTGTGTTTATGATGAGATGGCTTTGCTTAGGGCAATAAGTTGCCCGTGTCGTCTCAGCTAACATAGAAAAGATCAGTTGGAGGGATTTGACTGTCTTACTCTTGGAGTCTTACGGAGGTAGACCTTACCGTCGTCTGCTCCTATATTAACATTCACTCCGCTTGGTGATGAGAGTGATATACTGCTCTCCTGTTTGTGGAATATGTCGTCGACTATTATTCCCGCCTTTGTCACCGGAAATTGAAATAAAAGATATCTCAGGGAGCTTCAGCGACCTGTTAGAAAGGTCCTCCCATGAAGGTGTATGCCTGTTAGTACTTACCGAGAAGTCCGGCGTAGCAACACAGTCTGTATTTGCTTATTATTTGCACGAGAAGAAACATTTTTCAACATTTCTTCGGTAGACGACGACATTGACAGACTACCGGTTGAAATGAGGGCGTCTTGCGGACCTGTGAAAATAACGAGTGGTTTAATGAAGACTGGTTTCACCAGCAACGGAATGGGGAAAATGAATTCCATTGTTTACACGCTTGTGGAATACCGACCTCATGCAATACTTTCATAAAAGATCATCAATGAAAAGAGAAATGTGTAGGATCAAGGAATCGTGGTGTTTGGTGACGGTACATTAGTGAGCACAACAGACCATAATCGTTGTGGAAGGTTGGGTATTACGAACACCCTCTACTGGTCTTATTCACTACAAACTAACGTGCTGTCGTATATTAACATATATTAAGATGGGCTTAAATTTAGCATTACAGAATGTGCGTAAGTCATTCACACAGGGCTGAAATTTAGCATTACAAAATGTGCGTAAGGTCATTCACACATCATGCCTTAACTCACGAGTTTCAGAACTTCGGAGAACGTCTGAAATCATCCACGTTATTCTCTGGGGCGTAGACGGGCTAGAAAGTTGCGCATGGGTAGATCATGGAGAGCCTCACGCCGGTACCATCCTACACCAAAGAATCGTTCATGATGACAGTTGCAGGAACGGAAGACTGACGTAACTTTAACGCGATGAAAAGGAGTCGTAAATACAATAAGCGAAGTCATTTGTTAAGATCCGGGACTCAGCGGTAGTTAGCTAACTACCCACGTCTGCTAGAAGCATTTAGAAAGCGCTGAACCAGCGGTTGAGAAAAGATGATTGATCAGCCAGGTCGAGTAGGGTACACATGCTTGCCGGCTGTGGCCTCAGGTGGGTAGGTTGGTTAGAGGAGTAACACCATCGAGCGATGGAAGTAGAAACGAATCTCCTTTTAAAGTCATTTAAGAAACACGGGCGCACGGGAGGGTATTGCAGTATGTGTTTGTATGGGGATGGTGCAACGTCAGATATGGTGGTATGTTTGTGAAGGTGAGCCCAGTAGTACGTGGGAGTGAGTGTACAGAGGGGTTTAACTGTGCATCACACAGGCTGGGCAGGGTCGGAGGCAGGTTAAGGAAGGGGTAGAGGAGGAGGAGGAGGAGGAGGAGGCTGCGAAGGGTGTAGTGCCCCAGCAACACAAGGTTAAGGTGTTGTATAGTAGGTGGACCGCGCCCTCTGCGTCACCCGCTACAGTTGGACTTGCCTCCTTACCTTCCGGGAGAACTGGTACCAGGCAAGGCTCAGTCTACATCATTGTATTCGAGTTCCGACTCGTACGGAGCTGCTTGGAGGAGACAGCACATCCTGAGGGAGCGTCTTCTGATGGCGGGCAGTGACATGAGAAGGGAGTGGGGTGGTGGTGACTGGTGAGGGAGGAGTGTGGTACGGTGTGTTGGCTGTGGCTACGTTGACTACTGATGGAATTGGCAGCTGTGGCATGACTTAGGAGTAGTGTGTTAACTAGTCGATGGTCATTTAGTGGAGAGGACTCGTGTAACAAGTCCATGTCTCCATAATCATTGTAAGGAGTGTGTTGAAGCCTGTAAGAATATTACGCATCTAGTGCCTTCGCGTCGTTGATAAACCCTGGGGATATTACGGAAGAAAATAGAAATCGTGTGTGAATAATTCATCACAGGGGAGTGTTGGAATGTCGAGAATGGCAAGAGGCTGTTGGACTCGGGGAAAGGTCATGAGGGGTAGCAGTATATTTTGGGCAGATTGAATGCCAAGGTCAGCAGTACTGAGAATAACATGTGTACAGGGGGGTCGGGTCGATCAATACTAGCCAGACCAGGGGGGGAGGTGTCAACACTGGTGAATCTCCCTTTATTTCTGATGCTTGACCGACTACGGTAGCATTTGATGAGGGAGGAGTGTTTGTAGTGAATACTTGTATACGTAAGGTGGTGGTGCTGACTTGCATATTGAGGGCATCAGTACGACAGTACGATCAGTATGATCACGTCAACAGATAACGTAAAGAGTACATGCGCGCCCACACGGTCTATGCTGTATAATTTGTAAAGAGTGCCCCGCGCACACACACACACACACACACACACACACACACGTCTTCCTCCACCACTCCACTCTTGATTGGCACCTGACTGAGAACGCCCAGGAACACAAGCTGTGAGGAGAGCCAAGGCAGTGCCACACACTGAGCATCTTTAAACCAGCGGCGCGTCATGTTTAACATGCTCTGCGAATACTCTTGAGAAAATGTTGCCAGAGAGAGAGAGAGAGAGAGAGAGAGAGAGAGAGAGAGAGAGAGAGAGAGAGAGAGAGCGAGAGAGAGAGAAAGAGAGAGAGCGAGAGAGAGAGTAGTACACGTGGTGTGTGTGGTTGTGGCGGAGTGTGTAAGTGTGAAACTATCATGGCTTGTGTGGAGGTCAGGAGACCCTGAGTAATTAAAGCAACACGAGCGGCACGCCCGAGGAACAAGACTGGACCGACGTACGTGTACGTTAAGCTATTTCTGGACCCGTTGAACACTGAGGTTCGAAGCCCCGCCTTGTCTCCCCTCCCGCCGCCTGTCTTGCTACATTCATCATGACCTACACTGGTCCCCACCGCCCGCCAGCCCGCACCACGAATTGGTTCTGTGGGAAGACGTTTTCCTTATCGTGTTCAGGTTGGGGGTAACAGCCAGTGAAAGTCGCGGAGGAAACTTCGACACACACACACACACACACACACACACACACTATTGCTGCTAAATTTGTTGGAAATTTTTGTTGTGTGTGTGTGTGTGTGTGTGATGGTTTGGATGGTGTATTTGGAGGAATTTATTTTAAGAGTATTCATGTAATATGAGTAAATGCATGATTATACGGTAGGACATATTCCAGAGTTGAGCTCTCTCTCTCTCTCTCTCTCTCTCTCTCTCTCTCTCTCTCTCTCTCTCTCTCTCTCTCTCTCTCTCTCTCTCTCTCACCAGATCCTTAACTCTTGCATCCTTCTTGCGGTTGATATATATATATATATTGATGGTAAACAGCGAGACTCAGTGTGTGTCCAGTGTGCTGTGTAGTGACCAAGATGGTTTCGTGTATGTCTTCCTCATGTTCAGGAAGTGGCAAGTATTGGTGTTGGTGTGTGTTGTGTGTGCCGTTGTATCGTGCGTAGAGACGTAAGTGTGGGTGTGTGTTGTAGGTGCCGTTGTATCGTGCGTAGAGACGTAAGTGTTGGTGTGGGTGTGTGTTGTGTGTGCCGTTGTATCGTGCGTAGAGACGTAAGTGTTGGTGTGTGTTGTAGGTGCCGTTGTATCGTGCGTAGAGACGTAAGTGTGGGTGTGTGTTGTGTGTGCCGTTGTATCGTGCGTAGAGACGTAAGAGCCACTTGTGTTAAAACCTGGTTTACGACCGTCGTGATGGAGGCGGCGATGGAATAACAGTATTCAGGTTAGGCTTGAAATCCGTTTTTCTTTCTTATCAGGTGGAACCATTTCTGTTGCCGTTGTGGGGGGTGTGTGAGGCGGAGTTACGAGAGCGTGCCGCTGTTGTTCGCTGGAAGGCATTGTGGCCGGCTAATGTAAAAGTGTCTGACATTTATACCGACATATACATGGAGGCGTTGGAATTACCTACACATTTCAGTTTATATATATATATATATATATATATATATATATATGAGTGGATGGGCCAATCATTGTCTATTTCCTGGTGTTACCACACTAACGCGGGACACGGGGATCAAGTATAATAAAAAGAATAGATAAATATATATCATATAATGGAAACCGCCTTTAAGTATGAAAGATTATATATATATATATATATATATATATATATATATATATATATATATATATATATATATATATATATATATATATTTATATTTATATATATAATGCCTTTCAACAGCTGGGTACATTAACCTTTTGGCTATGCAGCCTTGTCATTAGTGTACGCAGCTCCTACTCGTTGATAAGGGGTTCGAATCCTTGCTGTTGAAGGACGTTGTTTTTAAAAGTGCGCATTCATTGCTCTATATTTGTGGTCACAACACATTGAATGTATTATTCATTTTATCATACTTGGTCGCCGTTTCCCCGCGTTAGCGAGGTAATTATTATATCTATTATTATTACCCGAGGACCAGTGTCTGTGAAAGAGCGCTGGTGTTACCCAGGACCCTTCTAAAGGCTCCTGCCGCCCAAGGCTGCGCTACTTCCAGTTGCAGGGAAGTGTAGACTTGTTCTGGAGTGAGATGTTCTTTGACGTGACTGTAAGCCTCATCAGAGGCAGGCAGCGACTATGAATATGTACATGTGTATATATGTATATGTCTGTGTATGTATGTGATGTATACTTGGAAATGTATAGGTATGTATAAGTGCGCGTGTGGGCTTGTATGTATATACATGTGTATGTGGGTGGGTTGGGCCATTCTCTCTGTTTCCTTGCGCTACCTCCTAATGCGGGAGACAGTGACTAAGTGTAATAAAAAATAATATATATATATATATATATATATATATATATATATATATATATATATATATATATATATATATATATATATGATTAAGTATGTTTGTACATAATAGTGATTATGAAAATAAACAGAACAATATCAGTTGTTGTTAATATGTAAAGTAGGGAGAGTGACTGTTTAACATGGTGGGCAGCGATGCCTCCATTGTCGACATCTACAATACTGCTGGGAGTACAGCAGCTTGGACCAGAATGTTACAGGGCTAATTTTACTTGTATTTCATTCGTCTGATGTAATAAAATCGTTCTGTAAAAGAGGATAAGAAAAAAGAAGAAAAAGCTGGGTTGTTCGGGAATAATAGAAAAAAAGAATGAGTCTTTGAGAATGCTCAAAGGTACCTGATAATCACGAGACTGTGTGAAAGGGTAAGGGGCATGCGCGTAGCGCCCAACGCAGGACAATCCTTCGTTGAGAACGAGTCGTGTGCGTCACGTGGTGTGTACGGGATGAGGGGATGGTATATGTGTGTGTGGGATGAAAGCCAGCGGGTGTGGGGGAGGCAGAGAGAAAAGACGGCCGACTCCCTGGGTCAGAGGAGTGTGTGTGTGTGTGTGGGTGTTGTGGACACCTGCAGACTCGGCCTCCCTCTGAGGTGGTGGCGACGCCAGCGCTGCCCAGCCGACCGTCGCTGACCCATCCGACGCAGGCAGGCAGGTACCGATGAAGCCTGCCTCTCAGCGGACACTTGTGGTCGCCTCTGTCCTCTGGTGTTAGTGCGAGCTGCCTCACGTTCATTGTTAGTATGTTGATTGAATCTTTTGAACTGTCGATGCTTTGTTGAGTGTGATCCCATTTTTTTTGTTTTGTTTCTAGTCAAACTTCTTTCTTATTCTGTTTACGTCGTTGCCCCTCTTGATATTTCCTGGCGTAAAGGGACATTTGCTGCGTATCTGGCTTGTCAGTTGTGTTATGTAAGTTATACTGTCAAGTGCGTATGTCTCTCAGGACAGGTTTCTCCCGTCTTGCGTCACCTGCAGATTCTCGTACTGTTTCGTAAAACATCTGTATCATGAATGCTTTACTGTGTGAACAGTACTGGACCCAGCACTGAACCCTCGGGAACACTTTTTGCGTGTTCTTTGATGACAGAAAATTGTTGCCTGTCCTTCAGCCTGTCTCTCTTGGACCATTTATTAGATATCACCAACTTAAGACACTCGGAATTCGTCCATTAATTAATCGTGAGGCAATATTTCTCGAAGTGTTTTGGTCAGGTCACAGAACGATTAAATTGATGTGGAAAACTATGACTTTCGTTGGTCAAGATTTATTTACTCCTCGACCCATGTCGTGTGTCATTTATGAGTGTTCGTGTATTGCCTCTGACAGGTTTAAGTTTGCAGACCTCTGGTGTCAGGCTCGTAGGTGTCATGCTCTGGTTTGAGTCACCCTTGCAGAATATGTGTGTGTGACATGGACTGTACCGTAGTCACTTGGCCCGGAGCCTGGTTGTAAGTAGTTGTTGAGTATTATCAGCGTAAGAGCGTTGTGTGGCGGTCCCAGTGCAGCAGACAACCTGCCTGTTTGGCCCGGGTTGTGTGGCTGACGTGTTATCCTCAGATCTCGGGTTGGACAAGCTGAGGAACGAAAGCGAAGGTCACCCCGCATACCAGATGCACCCGTCGGGTTTTTTTTTTTTTCTGGCACAAGAGTCCTCGCCATCTTCATACTGGAGCGATGCTCACCACTGCGTAGTGTCTTGTGGTTGTTGCAGGCGAACCAACTGAACTGCACGACGAAGATGCTGCCTTCGTCTTCCAACTGGAATATCGATGAATTTCTTAGAAATTTGGGAACGTTGATTTACCTGTCTTTGCCATGTTGATATATTGTTTTTAGAAAAGAAAAAGGTTCTGTAGGATAAGATATTGTGTTTTGGAGCCGGCCTTATCACGTCTGGTTATGTAAGCTCTTTTTAACCTTAAACTGTACTGGAGTCAGATGCACATCTCTAGTATGTATTTGTGGGTGATAGCTCAGGAAGCCCAACTTGACGGAGGCACTGGCTGGTCTCGGTGTTCTCTCTCGTGCGTTCATTTAGAATTATCCGGAGAGAGTGATGCGAGTACAGAGCTGTCTCCCACGGAGACGGATGTGTTCACCAGCAAGTGAGGCGAATTTATTGTGCGCCGCTCCGGGCCGGCCCATCCAGTGGGCGATGGCACGAAAGAAGATACAGCATGCACAGAATGTCGCGGGGGACTGGGCCTCGCAGATTGAAGTTGGCTAACATGTTACCTGGGGGAGAGAAAAAAAAAATTTAGAAGGACAAGGCGACGTTGAATGAATTATTCACTTGTTGCTTATGTGTGTCTTGGTCTCTGAGGGTACGTCGGATTTTAAGGTTTTGACAGAGTCGGGTGTAGTGTAGTGGATATATGATGCCTCCAAACATTTGGGGTTTCTGGGGCCAGACGTCAGGTTTTAACAGAGTCGGGTGTAGTGTAGTGGATATATGATGCCTCCAAACACTTGGGGGTTTCTGGGGCCAGACGTCAGGTTTTGACAGAGTCGGGTGTAGTGTAGTGGATATATGATGCCTCTAAACACTTGGAGGTTTCTGGGGCCAGACGTCAGGTTTTGACAGAGTCGGGTGTAGTGTAGTGGATATATGATGCCTCTAAACACTTGGGGGTTTCTGGGGCCAGACGTCATCCGTGTGGTCAGTCTCCCATGGTTGACGTCTTAAAAAAATAAAAGTGTTATTACCTCATGTGGAGGGAGGTGGTGGTGGTGGTGGTGGTGGTGGTGCAGGCTGATGGTGTCCTGGACTTGGCCATGATTCACACCACCTGTCATACAGGTTCCACGGGCTGGCTTCCTCCACACGGCTTTACCCGGGCTGGCCCGCCCGCCCTACCCTCCACGTCTTACCGCTCCATACTCTTTCATTCCACAGCAATGATAGTGTGTGTTACGTAAGTGACGCTTCACGTACTGGTGTACTTACTGGTTGCAGCAGATAGTGTTCGTGGGTGTTCAGGCAAGATGATTTTGGTGCTTGTGAGGCCGGGATTATAACGAATGCGGAGCGCGTGTAGTTCGTTAAATATAACTACATAAGCTCAGTAATAGTACGTAAGAGACTATGTATCAGTACTCTTGCGTAATTCCTTCGTGGTGGCTATACTACACTTGAGTATAGTGACACCAGGCCAGAAGTACCTTGGTTTTTTTTTTTGGACCAGCGGCTTAGAATGTCGAGGGATGATATCGGTGCTGAGGGATGACTCGTGTGGTGTTACTGTAGGAAAAAATTTGCTTCGTGGACGGCATTGTGGGATCGGACCGGACTTGTGTTCCTGTGTGGGCTCATGCTGGTGTATCGCAGGTGGCTGGTGATTGGGACTTTCATTGTGGTGTAGTGAGTGATATGGTGAGGGTGGAATGTTGTATGTGGGTCAAGATCACCTCAGCAGAGGGCTGGGAATAACGCATTCAATAGATGTGATTTACATGTGACGGGATATGGTTGTTGTGGGAGGCAGTGTAGTTTTTATCGGGACGTGTGTGTGTGTATTATAAACCTGTAGGTATATTGGGCTCTGAATAGCCTTAGAAGCTCCAGTGGTTGACTTATAAGCCTAAATATTATAATCAAATCCAGTCTAGGTATGTATATTGGAACTCGTTTTGTGTTTATTCGACTTTTTTTTTGTTCATGCTTGGAATGCATGGCTGGGTTTGTTAGTAATCACGTTATTGATGGACTTGCATTACGTTCATTTGTGTGAGGAAGTTTACAGCTGGGGACACTCACGGTGAATTGCTCGATGTCAAACATTCTGTATTTGTGCTGGGGTCATCACCCTCGTTTGCTGGGGTGGCAAGGGGGTGTTGCTGGCAGTGGCATGGGTGCAGGCTCGCGGCTGTGATGATGTTGCATGCTCACCGCTTCCAAACATTGCTGAACAACGTCCTCCTCAGGTGCGCCAGACCAGTTAGATTACACAACGTAGATGTGTGTGTGTGTGTGTGCACCTGCAGCAGCGAACACCCTGATGGACCAGTCTCTCTCCCGGGGGTAGGGGGAAGTTTTGCTCGCACTTTAGCTGCGAGGATAGAGAAGGACAGCTCCCGAGGACAAGAGGAGCTATACGTGTGGTATCAGATGGCGAGGTTCTGGCACAGGAGGTGGGATGATGACGAATTGTGTTATCTAACGTTAAGGAATAGCCCGCGTAGGGCGTAGGCAAGAGGCTCCACAGCGCTTGAGGTGACTGGTATAAGAGGTGATTTGGACTGGCGCTCTAGCGCTCGTTTATATTCAGTCTTTAGAGGAGCCATAGAGTCGCTGAATTGTAACTTGTGTTGCCGTCTTGTCCAGGTGTCGAGTCAGTGGAAATGGTGTGGTACGCGGTGAGGACGTTCTTGTACAAGTGGCGACACAGTTGTCAGTTGGTGATGATGAACCGGGAATGATTTGAGGTGGAGGCTCTGGCACGTTAGGTGCGTGCAAGTGATTGTACGGGTTGCATCTTGCGGACTGTGGCAGTGTGGTGTATGAATCATGAGGCGGGTCGATCCTTATGAGGGCGTGGGGCGTGGTGGTGATAGGTCTTGAAGAACTACTACGGCCGACCCAGATTTTGATGAGTTGATAATTTTTTTTTTCCTTTTTTTTGAGCAGTTGTGATATTGGCAGGGAGGTCTGGGGGAAAGTGATGCGATGTGGGCGAGAGGTCTCGGATGGTAGTGATGATGACGCTGGCAGGGCGGTGTAGGGTAGTGACCGTGACGTGGGAGGAATGGACGATTTGGGAAGTGATGAGTCAGTAGTCTAAAGGAAGTACTGGTAGAGGTGGAGTGGCTTGGAGAAGTAGTGAGGATTTAGAGAAGCCGTGTTGGTGGAGGAGGTGGGAGAGGAGGATGTGGTGCGTGGTGATGGCGGGTAGAGGTAATGGTCTTATTAAGTTGGAGGATCCTGGTCGGGGTTCCTTCGGGGCAGCTGAAGCTCGAGACGAAGGCTCCTGCTGCTGCTGGTGGTGGTGAAGGTCAGCTATCTATTTTAGTGAGTCACTTCACCGGAGACCGTTCAGGGCTGCACGGTGCACGCCCAGTGGTCGTAATGCTACCTGCCCACAGTAGGTAGACACTGGTGCTCCTGGCGACCGCTGGCCAACGCCTGCAGACTCAGGTGTTGCTGTACCTACGGACAGCCCGCCTTAACACGAGACACATCCCTGCCCGCGAGGACTAGACTCTACCTCAGAACTATACCACTTCTGGAGACTCGACTCTACCCCGAGGACTAGACTGCACGTGTAGAGTGGACTCTACCCGATGACCAGACCACGTCTATAGATTGGACCCAATCGAAGGACTAGACCATAACTGCCGACTGGACTGATGACTAGATCGTAGGCTCGACTGTGCCCAACGGGTGGACTTACCCCCACGCGGAGATTAGCCCGTACCTGTAGTGTTCACCACTACCCAAGGACCAGACCGAGTGGACTACACCTGTGGAATGCAGTCTGGAGTCTGCCCCACCACGAGACCCCCGCACCTGCAGTCTGGTGGGCAATACCCCCTCTCTCTCTTGTTCTGGTGGTAAATGAGATGTTTGTGAGGTGTAGATTGTAGTCGGCGGTGGTTAGAACCAATCCATGGGTGTGTATGATTTGACCCCACCGCCGTCCTTGTAGGAATAAAGCCGGGGGGGGGGGTGTGAACCGTGGTGTGAGCTGGCTCGTAATCTGCTAAGGAAAACGCTGGCTTTCCTCAGTGTGGAAGAGGGAGCTGGAGGAAAGGGGTCCCCTATCCGGCCTATTGCCATAACGCTGGCCTGGGTCACACGCGTAAGGAGTGTGACTTGAGGATGAGGATGGTCGGGGTTGTTATCATCATGATGTAGTGTGTCACCGGCATTTCCTTGCCTGCTTGTAGCGTGATCTAGTAAGTGGGCCTGGAGGCTGATGTGCGTTTATGCTGTCACAGGAAATACAGACCGTGTCGTAAATTGTGTATTTGTTCGTTAAATACCGTGGTCGTGTCCGACCGTTGCATGCAACTGGTGCTTATCTGGTGTCTAGCTTGGGCTGAGGTGTGTGTGTGTGTGTGTGTGTGTGTGTGTGTGTCATACATACATAGGAGTAAAGAGATGTACATACTATATATACAAGGTTTACCGAAGGGACAACACAAGTGTAAAGGACTCTCCTCGTAACACGCAAACAATGTAGCACGCAATAGTAATCGTCCCTAGTTTAGTTAATCTTCATTTGTGGGTTTGGTTTAGACATGACATCACGATGTGGTGAGGGGAAGAAAAAAATGGAATCAAGCGCCCTATACGGGTGTTGCTGTGTTTACTGGCACCTCGATAACTCATAACGAGCGATGGCTCATGTTGCACGTCATGATGGACGAGTTGATTGTAGGACGTCCTCACGGATGGCCTCGCCTGCAGCCACTCACCAGGCTGGCGTGATATCACCACGATCTCTGACTTCCCAGTAGGCAGGACCTAACACGATTATAATCTATACAGAGCCTTCCCAGCAGGTGTTTGGTGTACACAGAGCCTTCCCAGCGGGTGCTTGGTCTATACAGAGCCTTCCCAGCGGGTGCTTGGTCTATACAGAGCCTTCCCAGTGGGTGCTTTGTCTATACAGAGCCTTCCCAGCGGGTGCTTGGTCGATACAGAGCCTTCCCAGCGGGTGCTTGGTCTATACAGAGCCTTCCCAGCGGGTGCTTGGTCTATACAGAGCCTTCCCAGCGGGTGCTTGGTCTATACAGAGCCTTCCCAGAGGGTGCTTGGTCTATACAGAGCCTTCCCAGAGGGTGCTTCGTCTGTAAAGAGCCTTCCCAGCTGGCGCTTCGTCGATACAGAGCCTTCCCAGCTGGCGCTTCGTCGATGCAGAGCCTTTACAGGTGGTGAATTAACAGCCGTGTAAGCTGCTGTGTCACATCTTCCATACCAGGGCGTCTCGTGACGTATCAGGGAGGGTCATGTAGTTTTAACATGGGAAGGGGGAACAACGTTATTGGTTTTAAGATATACATGACCTTGTCAATGGAGTTCCCAAGCCATTGATCAAATATGTATCCACTTTATGTCCTATATGGCCGTGGTTGCCGATTGGAACACGACGGTACGGACTTTGTGGCATGACCCCTCGACCTTACGGGTCATGTCACGAGTCTGTAGCATAATGGCACGACCCTTGACCTCAAGGGTCAGACCAAAGGCCGAGCCATCATATCTTGAGGATCATCGTACCGTCGTGGACAAGGGGTTAATTACACAGTGGTCTTGTTATCTTGGCATAGATTGTGTGAGTTGAAGGTCGTTTTTTCCTTGCGCTCCTTACACGGCCACAAGACACTTGCCGCGTACATGCCATCATACGAACGAGCGTTAAGTAGATGGAGGGAGGAGGTGGGTGGTGGTGATGAGTGGCCGCGCCACGAGACGAGACCATCCTGTTTCTTGTATTTTCAAGACGTTCTGCTGTATCAACCCGGGCGTAATGATACAATATCCTAATAGGAAGATCTGGGAAGAATATACCAGACGCTCTTGACACACGCTGACCTTTGCGGGATGGCCTACTTTGGCGGATGAAACACGCCACTCAGGAATATTGCTCAGGCTTACCAGCTGCCATGAGGAAGATGGTGCACATTAGGTAGGTGTAATGGCGCGGTGGGCGTGGTGCAGAGAGCCTTTAAGTAGTTCCTTCCACCCACTGCACCTCGCACTGCTCTTACCTCGGCCTCGTGTTAACTTAAGTAGTAGGAACGTTTTAGAAATGAGACTGTGCAAGTTATTGGTGTGTTAATTTTTTTTTAAGTATTAACGCATTTTATTGGATACTTTTAAGTTGTACTTAGCTAAAACTGGGCTGCCTTGTTCGTACAATTTTCCGAGGCACAGGTGTGACTTGTCACTTACGAGAGTGAGTTAGCTTGTTGGTGTTACGAGAGTGAGTTAGCTTGTTGGTGTTACGAGAGTGAGTTAGCTTGTTGGTGTTACGAGAGTGAGTTAGCTTGTTGGTGTTACGAGAATGAGTTAGCTTGTTGGTGTTACTAGAGTGAGTTAGCTTGTTGGTGGTTACCGTGGTGAGGTTGCTCCATCAACCAGTATCTCATCGTTGGCGAGCGTCCGTCACCGGTGCCGTGCTTTAGCAGCTACTGTTGTGGGTCGTGTTAGTGGCTGTGAGCCAGGGGGGGTTTGCAGGAGGAGGAGGAGGAGGAGGAGGAGGAGGAAGCACAAGATGTTGTGGGTTGTACACGAGGGTGGAGGTGACAGGGTGTGAGGAGACGACATCGCTCAGCTCATCATGGACGCCCTTCGTGTTTTCCGCTTACCTCATTGTCTGGGACAGTGTTAGCGGTTGGTGGTGGTGGTGTTGTTGCCTCCGCTGGTGTATCAAATATCAGGCAAAAATATAAGAATGTAGGTGGGTGGAGTGTGTTGTTTTGATCAGGTTTGCAGGGTGTGTGTGTGGCCGAACGCTGTATCTACGGTTCTTAGGTGTCAAGACTCTTAGTGTAGCGGGTGGGTCTTGAAGACGTGTTGATGGTCGGTAGCTGTAGGAATGGTGTTACTGGTGGAGGAATCATGAGGTGTTTCTACATCATCTTGCCTGCAGGGCCACACTCTACCCACCCCGCGCAACCTGGTCTCTTGATTAAACTACTTGAGTCATGTATGACCAGGTGTATCAGGCTGTTGCATGCTGCAACCTCCACTATAGGTTAGCCTGTATTTGGAGGCTGGTTTTGCACACTTGGAGGAACCTACTACCTCTTGAAGTTCGGAGGCCTACCCTACTGTTATTTCTTAAGAGTAGGATGAATCAACATTGGCCCCTGTTGTTCATGTTATATGCTCCTATGTATATCATGCCTGTAGTACACCAGCTTTAATATGTACTGAATTTGCAGGATGAGGAATTCGTTCGTCCGGGGAGAATCATTTTTTTTTTTTTCAAAATAGGCGAGGGACTTTCAGTCGCGTCCGTGCGTGTATTATAACGTGCTGCTTGCATCTACGTTATTGTGAATGCGGTTGGGGAGATTTTAACATCGCCGCGGTAATGTTGAATCAGTGAGACCTCTGGATGTATGACGGCTCAGCATTTTCACCAGATTTTTATGTTGGTGACGGCGAGGTAAGGCCAGCGCTCCCGTCGGGGCGGGTCTGGTGCTGGGAATAGTTGTCATCGGGTGTGTGTGTGTGTGTGTGTGTGTGTGTGTGTGTGTGTGTGTTAATGCGACCGTCGTGTCGTCCAACGTGGCTAAGTCGCTGATTCTCTCACATACATTTTACCTTGTTGTTTTTGCGAAGGTCATAAGCCTCTGCTACAACCTATGCTTCTAATTAAAACGCTTCCTGTCACCTTAATCGGAGTTTCTGATCTTATATTCAATGCGTCTTGGGTTTCCACATTTATTTCTTAGATTGTATTTGTCCCAGTCGAAGAGTTTTATTACGATGGCTCAAGGAGAGGCCTGACAGATGTTTATCTGAAGGTTGGTGAGGTTTTCACTCGACGAGATCGTCTTACTGAATCCATGCGCCGGTTATCAAAGGAGCAGCAATGCAGCTTGGTTCCAGTCCCCAGCTGTGAAGGGAGGGACGAGTCTTCTGTAGCAGTACAGCTTGTTACAAGACCCAGGTCTGGAGAAAGAAACGAGGCTCTTAACAGCAGTACAGCCAGCTTGTTGCAATACCCAGCTGTGGAGGTAGAGAGGAGTCAGTACAGTTGGTCCCAGAGGTTGTAAGTTCAGCTCATCGTAATGTATACGTTAGGTAAGGTCATTGTCGTGCGTGGTGCCTCCATTATCACATATCAGAATAACGTCAGCGTTGTGTAGGGCCTCACTTGTGTCCAGCCAGGATCCTCCCGTCATGCTGGAGGACCTGGGAAGGGGGCTGGGTCGTCCCACCGTAAAGCCAGGCAGTTTTGGGTCGTGTCAAAGTTTGTGGTATTGTATATACCGTTATCATTAGTCCGACACACACACACACACACACACACACACACACACACACATACACACACACACACACATGACGTTTCTATCTGCACTTTGTTCGTATTGGGGTTAGGTATTCCTTGAATACATTTTTGATTTCTATATCACTAAGGATTTTGTGTGTACATGCGTGTAGTGAACAACCACAGACTGTTTTTGCTTAAACCAGAGGCAGTATCAAACCAGAGACAGTATTTGCCCAAACCAGAGGCAGTATTTGCTCAAACCAGAGGCAGTATTTGCTCAAACCAGAGGCAGTATTTGCTCAAACCAGAGGCAGTATTTGCACAAACTAGAGGGAGTATTTGCACAAACCAGCGACAGTATTTGCTCAAACCAGAGGCAGTATTTGCTCAAACCAGAGGCAGTGTTTGCTCAAACCAGAGGCAGTATTTGCTCAAACCAGAGGCAGTATTTGCACAAACTAGAGGGAGTATTTGCACAAACCAGCGACAGTATTTGCACATACCAGAGGCAGTACTTACTCAAACCAGAGACAGTATTTGCACAAACCAGAGGCAGTATTTGCTAAAACCTGTACTCATAGAATAGGTACTGATGGTTCAAGACATGTATTGCAAGTTAACATTACGACAGGTATATACGTGCTGAAGTGGGTGGACTGTTCATGGCTGGTCATGACGTGTATTGGAGTTCCATTTTCGAGAGGGTTTGTTTGCGCCCAGAGGGAGTTGTTTGCGTCCAGAAAGATGTATCCACACCCAGAAACGTGTCTGTACTGAAGATTTGTATATGCTTAGAATGGTTTATCTAGCATCAGAAGGATTTGTCTGCACGTAGGAGGATTTGCCTGAACCCAGTATTTGTTTGCATCCAGAAAGGTGTGTCTACATTGAGGATTTGTTTGCACGCAGAAGGATTTATTCGCACACCCAAGGCATTAACCTCAGCTGTTCATCATAGGATGTGAAGTAGTGCTGGGGATGCTAATATGGCGTGGTGGTCTAGCGGACAAGGGAGCTGCGATTGGGGCGTGGGTATGAGGCGGTGCCGTGGTTGGTGGAAGGGTCGTTACGACTCGGGGTTTGGTCAGTTTAAGTACACCGTCGGTGTGTTTTTGTCCCGTGGTGGGTGACTAAACCGGAATTGTCCCTCAGCGGGCTTGGCTTGACCTGGGCTTCTCCTTTGATTTGAAGCTTACAAGCATTTTGGCTTTGTTCGTCGCGGGATAACCCCGAGAAGCTCGCTCGGCGGGGGTGTGATCGTTGTGATCCGCTGTATCCCGGAGCTCCATTGAGTTGGACAGTGTTTGAGTGAGTGAGAGATGGGTTTGACGTGGGCGTCGCTGACCGGTTATGACTTGATGGGGCCTGGGCGGGGGATGATTGTGGGATGAGCACACCACCCCCCTTGCCCCACTGGGTTCTCTTTTACCAGCTGTCCAGCGTGACCAGCTGGGGAGGCAGGAGGCCCGACCTTAGAGATTTCGTTGGACGGCAATTTGGTATTGAGATTATCGCCTGTTAATGTGGGCTGACTTTGTTCTATCCTGGCCTCACACGTGAAGCAGATGGACTGTTGTGGGACGAGGCGGGCAGCACCGGCGTGGACGGCTCCACGAGCCAACGCTAGTAATGCCTCAGACCGGGACGTTGTGTGTGTGTGTGTGTGTGTGTGTGTGTGTGTGTGTATGACCGTGCAGTCAGTTTTAGAGGCGGGTGTATGGTCACGAGGTGTATAGGTGACCGACGGTCGTGCGCTTTACCCTCACTATCGTGCTACGCTAGACAGCGCCAACATACCCAACGCTGCTTCAGGGAAGTCATGTTGTTTGGCCAAGGTTTCTCCCAAAGTGCTGGGTTTTGTGATGGTAAAGACAAAGACCCAGAGACCATGTACTGTATGTTTGTAAGGTCTGTATTTACTTCTGAAGCGCTCATAAAACTTGGCTGTATCTTTTGTTCAAGGTTGAAGATCCTTGTTGCTTTAGAGGAATGAAAGAAAGGACCGGAGGACCTTGGTGCTAAGGTCCTTCTGATCCTGCTCCACTCATCAAGTTTGCTTTGCAGAAGGACTGTGGCCGATGTCCGGCTCGGGAACTTGGTGCTGTCAGCGATCACCGGCAAGGGGGTTGTCACGGTATGGTGCTGACATGCTAACTCAGCTGGTGGCGAAGAATGGATGGAGCGGGTATGGTGCTGACGTGCTAAGGTGGCGAAGAATGGATGGAAGGGGCAATGTGCGCTTAATTGTGGCGAGATGCGGGGGTTTAATTGAATGTGTGAGCGAGGGACTCCCCATTGGGTTTTATGACCTGGGAACGAAGTTTGGGCATTACAAGATAGTGAAGCGAATCCACAAGTTTTGAGATTGAGGAGAGGGGTGAGTGTGTGGTCGGTGCCTGCTGAAGATATACTTGTTAGTGATGGTTGTGTTTTCTTCGGGTACCAGTAGGCTGTGTGTTTTGGTGATAAAGTGGTAGATGGGTGTTGGTGATTTTTCGTTAGGCCTTCGTTGTTTGGTTAGGTATTGGATATTTGTCAGCGATGTCTGTGCTGAGTCGTTGATGTTAGTAATTGGTGTTAGTTAGATGTTAGTTAGTACTGTCGCTGCCAGCGATCAATGCCTTGCAGAAGTTAGCTTAATGGCTATACAGTCACTTCCAGACTTCATGTTCTTTCAGCAGTTTATGGTTTAGCGGATGGAAGTGACCGTTGAAAGGTGTTCAGCACCAAGACTGGGTCGCATATCGGATGACCATGTTGAGGATAACTGGCACAGCGGATGGTGATATTACAGAGAGCTGCCTGCATGTCTTTGTCTCCAACGGGCCAAACATTAGCAGTACCAGTCTCGTCTTGTGGCCTTGAAAGGAGGCAAAGATTGGAGAGGATGGAACTGGAACTGATGGGAGGAATGGAGAGGACGATATAATGATTCAGGTTACACCCATACCATCCAGACTTTATACATGAAAGTGTGGGTACAGACGTGTATCATCGTGCCCTGGCCCATCGATTTATTTGACCTAGGAATGATAAAGTGTTTTGATCGTAGGGTGATATCCAGTACAATTTAGCTGTGTGGTCACACTTGGGGTAGGGGACGTGTCAGGGCACATGTTGATTATGAATATTCTTAACTTTTTTATTTTTCATTTCGTTGTAAGTCTTGAAAACTCGGTCATTAGAAGTGTGCTAGGGGGTACTCCTGTGTACCGTAGTAGTAGTAGTAACATTTGTGTCAGATCCATAAACTGGAGAATATCGGGAGAAAATGGTGGATTAAGGCAGTCGGGGGGTGACGAGATGTAGTTCCGATGTGGCAGTCGGTGATGTAGTAATGATGTATGCGTGAGGGTATTGGTTAACACAAGGTACTGATGCTGTTGATGGAGTTGGCGGTGAACCGTATATTGCATGTGGCCTCACTCAAGACAGATGATAAAGTTCTAATTTTGAGAGGGGAAATCCCAGAGCCAGTTGGCCATGTTTTTGTGTGTGGTTCTCGTTAAGAGTTTTATTTTCGAAATCTTTGGTATATACTGTGTTCTTAGAGCCCTAGGTAGCAGATATATGATTTGATGTTTTTGGCTTTGGGTTCGGGCAGTTCAGCAAGGTGTTTATGCCCGTGGACTTAGAAAGATGATAGGGTATTCGTACTATTAGTTCATTGTGCGGAACGCCTGTGTTTTCATGTGGGCCGGCGCTGACGGGAGAAAAGGCGTGCGTGCAGACGCTGGTCGTGTGATTGATCGCTCGTGGACCCCTCCTCCCGAGCCACCTCTGTATTGTGGGCAGCACTTTAGATGGGTGGTAGAAATTGGTCATATGCGGCAAATTAAGATTGTCACCGGCGCTTCTGCTCTATCAGGGGGGATATTTCTCTCTCTCTCTCTCTCTCTCTCTCTCTCTCTCTCTCTCTCTCTCTCTCTCTCTCTCTCTCTCTCTCTCTCTCTCTCTCTCTCTAAATAGAAAAAAAAAAGCATTACGACTTTGATCGGTTGAGGTGTTAGCGTAAGAAATTTCTGACCATATCACTGAATCCGACACAGAAAACTTGGAAACTTGGTTGTCGTGGGTGGAGAATGGGATAAGATGATGGGAACTGGGAACGCCACTTGGGGCCAGAATGGCCGGGGAGAGCGCTCGGGTGCAGCAGTTGCCGAGGTGGTTGTGTGGGACTACTTGATGAACGAAGGGAGGTTATGGTTTTCTTGTAGGGGTGGTGAATAAATCACATTAGTTATTTATTATATACACTTTATTGAAAGTCTATAAATCACGTTATTTATTATCTACACTTTATTTAAAGTATATAAATCACTAGTTATTTATTATCTACACTTTATTTAAAGTATATAAATCACGTTATTTATTATCTACACTTTATTTAAAGTATATAAATCACTAGTTATTTATTATCTACACTTTATTTAAAGTATATAAATCACAATAGTTATTTATTATCTGCACTTTAACGTTGGGAAAATGTTGAGTGATAATATTGTGTGTTCAAACCCCCGGGAGAAATGACACTTACTGACACAGGAAGAGACTGTTTATACTGATTATACAAAATTGATTGTGGAATTAATGGATGGAGTAATTTATCATTTTTTATTGATATAATTTATCGTTATTTACCCGTTTATCATCGACTGTTGAATATATTTAACATATGATGATAGTTTGTACCTGTGTGTAGGTTATCTGGAGCGAGGCAGCCATGTTGATCATGAATATGTGTGTGTGTGTGTGTGTGTGTGTGTGTGTGTGTGTGTGTGTGTGTGTGTGTGTTTGTTAGTCATGTTTGTGGTATTTTACCCTCAAGAAAGACAAGCTGATGGGGGACGGGTTGGCGGCTCCCTCATCATGGATGGATGTTAACTTTCTCAGTCATGTGGTTGATGTTGGGGGTGTTGGAAGACGAAGAATGTGTGTGAACTTATTGGCGAGTATTTTGACACACAGGTTGGGGGGGAGTTTCGAGTTTCTGCCCAACGTGGGGGCTTCCCTCCTCCGTGGTGGTGGGAGGTTGCTTTATCTATCGTGGTGTTGGGAGGGTTACGTAAGGGGTGTCTTCTTGTGTTCCCACACCAGCCGTCGCTGGCGGGGGTTGTTTGTGGAGTGTGTCAGGTCGTACCAACCCCCACAGGCGGGGCGGGGCGGTGCTCAGCGGGGGTGTGCCTGGTGATGGACCGGCGTGTGTGTACAAGGCTCCTCAGCTGCAGCTGAGCCCCGTTCCTGACCCGGCTCTGCCCTTCGTAATTCTGCCGACCTCCAGGTGACCCACCTCACCAGCTAGTGTTACAGAAAATATCGAATTTTCAGTGGTTTTTTTTTTTTTTTGATTTATCAAGTGTTGTTTTCGCCCGCCTCCATGTCGTTAAATGAACCACACGTTGTTCTCGGCGGACCAGGGAGTCAAGTCAGTGTTATATTCATTTGTTTGGTGTGTGTTGGGCTCCGGGAGGAGGCTGGCGCTCGTGATGGGAGGTGCCCAATATGGTCCCAGTCTTGCCCTCACATGCCGTGCTGAGCCTGGCTGGTGTGATGCGTTCGTTTATTTTGCTTTCCGCCGAAGGAAATGCTTAGGTGTCTCGCCTGTTGGTCTTTCACATGTTTGTGTCCGAGATGTGGTGCGAGTGAATGATATTCCCGAGCCCCAGGCAGGCAGGCAGGAGGTCAGCGTTGGAGATATGAGGCTGGACATAATGTCAGGAGGGTTGTCGTTGGCTGTAAGATAATGAGAGGAGTTTGACGGGTAAGTGTAAGCGTATGAGAGTGTAGTGTCACACTGGCTCGTAACTGGCGAGATGAGTGGTGGGGGTTTGGCTGTAGTGGCGAGGTGAGTGGTAGGGTTTGGCTGTACTGGCTCGTAAGTGGCGAGGTGAGTGGTGGGGTTTGACTGTACTGGCTTGTAAGTGGCGAGGTGAGTGGTGGTGTTTGGCTGTAGTGGCTCGTAAGTGGCGAGGTGAGTGGTGGGGTTTGGCTGTAGTGGCTCGTAAGTGGCGAGGTGAGTGGTGGGGTTTGGCTGTACTGGCTCATAAGTGGCGAGGTGAGTGGTGGTGTTTGGCTGTACTGGCTCGTAAGTGGCGAGGTGAGTGGTGGGGTTTGGCTGTAGTGGCTCGTAAGTGGCGAGGTGAGTGGTGGGGTTTGGCTGTACTGGCTCGTAAGTGGCGAGGTGAGTGGTGGGGTTTGGCTGTAGTGGCTCGTAAGTGGTGAGGTGAGTGGTGGGGTTTTGGCCGAACTTGGCTCATTGGCGGGTTATCCCTCCATGGGGGATGATGGCTCTCGTGTCCTTATGCACGTTGACCGACCGGTTCCCTGTATAACAACGCTTGGCGGTGGGTGTTGGCGGTCCTTAATGGGGAAGGCTGAACGAGTCTTCATCTCGACCGTTATGATAAACTCCTCCTCACCCTGGGTAGCGGAGCTGGGATCATCATCATCATCATCATCATCATCATCATCTTGTCTTCCAGTAAGATTCGAACACAGACACAAGAGAAACTTTGGATGGATTTCTCATATATTTTTGTTTTTTTCTTTCTCGTACGCTGTTCTCCCCCGAGGTGGCCTTGGGTGGGGCGTGTTTGATCCGTGCCATTGCCGGGTCGCTGTCTGAAAAGGAGATCATACCGACGCAAGGACAAGGGTTCGACTCGATTGTACGTGCACAGTGTGAGGCGTTACGGTGGTGTGTACCGCCGTAGTTGCCAGGTGTGATGGATTTGACAACACTTGACAAGCGCAGTCCCGTGGCGCACGCTCGTGTGTACATTATGTATAGCCAGATGTATACGTCATGTACCGTATGCATCATGAATGCCACCTACACCAGCAGAGGTTACCTCCATCCCACGGTACGGACATTACTGTCTTGTGTCTTGATGGTCCTCAGTGACTGTCTGCTGATGTGTTGACCCATAGTCAGTCTTCAGTGACACTGCTGGTGTATTGACCCATAGTCAGTCTTCAGTGACAGTCTGCTGGTGTATTGACCCATAGTCAGTCTTCAGTGACAGTCTGCTGGTGTATTGACCCATAGTCAGTCTTCAGTGACAGTCTGCTGGCGTATTGACCCATAGTCAGTCTTCATTGACACTGCTGGTGTATTGACCCCAGTCTGTCTTCAGTGACACTGCTGGTGTATTGACCCATAGTCAGTCTTCAGTGACAGTCTGCTGGTGTATTGTCCCCAGTCAGTCTTCAGTGACACTGCTGGTGTGTTGACCCCTAGTCAATCTTCAGTGACAGTCTGCTGGCGTATTGACCCCTAGTCAGTCTTCAATGACAGTTTGCTGGCGTATTGACCCCTAGTCAGCCTTCAGTGACAGTCTACAGGCGTATTGACCCCAGTCAGTCTTCAGTGACAGTCTGCTGGTGTATTGACCCCAGTCTGTCTTCAGTGACAGTCTGCTGACGTATTGACCCCAGTCAGTCTTCAGTGACAGTCTGCTGGTGTATTGACCCCAGTCTGTCTTCAATGACAGTCTGCTGGTTTATTGACCCCTCTAGTCAATCTTCAGTGACACTGCTGGTGTATTGACCTCATTCAGTCTTCATTGACACTGCTGGTGTATTGACCCCAGTCAGTCTTCAGCGACAGTCTGCTGGTGTATTGACCCCCTTAGTCAATCTTCAGTGACACTGCTGGTGTACTGACCTCATTCAGTCTTCATTGACACTGCTGGTGTATTGACCCCAGTCAGTCTTCAGTGACAGTCTGCTGGTGTATTGACCCCAATTATGATAGATAACTGGTGATAATATTAGATATTTCTATGGGAAAAATAATGTGCAATGCCTCTGATGATTAATTTGGTTAGAGAGACGTAATTAATGGCAGTATAATACACCTGGGATTAGACACGGTTTTTGTTTGTGGTAAACAAGCCATTCAGGGGCTACTGAAAATATGATGTTGAGCCTTTTCTTGGCGTTTATATAAACGTGTCCCCGCCTGCTGTTGTGGAGGTGGCTGCTGGACAAGAGAAACCTTTTTTTCCCCCCGCAGCATTAGTATCTCTCTCCATCCTTACTAGTGTATTGTGGTAAGTGTGCGCTTATTTTACATTAGTTTTATTATTATTATTTTTCGGAGGGGGAGGGTAACTTTGCGTTTGTAGCTGTATAACCCCACTGGATTCAAACCCGTGTGGAATGTGGCTGTTAGACCGTTGGGTATGATAGCCATGTCAGGGGAGGTCGTCATTTCCAGTGGTCGTACCTTTCCCTCTCGAGGGTCGTACCTTCGTGATCAAGAGTTGTACCATTGTGATCAATGGGTCGTACCATTGTGATCAAAGGGTCGTACCGTCGTGATCAGGGGTCGTACGGTCGTGATCAAGGATCGTACCATCGTGATCAAGGGGTCGTACAGTCGTGATCAAGGGTCGTACCGTCGTGATCAAGGGTCGTACATACCTGGCGCACATGGGGTGTTCAGTACAGTGAGGTTGTGTCGATGAAAAGGCCATTTTTTATCACAGTTGATCGGTAAAGATGTCATCTCATGAATGAGTGCATTTTTTTTTTTGAGCCCAGTGAGGCAAGCAGTGGAGGCTACCTCACCTGCAGAAGAGGAGGAGGAGGAGGAGGAGGCGAGGGACGGTGGGGGGGAGCGGCACACGTCAATTTACAGACCTTCATCCACAACTTTTTGTCGGAGGAAATTAGATATGAAAGTTTCCCCGGTGAGCCAGGACGACGACGGGCTGGCTGAACTGGTTTGTGTGAAGGTCACGCCTTGCTCCTCCTCCTCCCGCCTGCCATCGCCGCCCCCGGCCGACTTCCAGTGCTACGGATGGCTCGGCTTCCAGGAATACTGATGGTTAGAACCATCTTGGTGAGGGCCTTGTGCGGCAGGAAGACCATCTTTGTGAGGGCCTTGTACGGCAGGAAGACCATCTTGGTGAGGACCTTGTACGGCTGGAAGACCACCATCTTGGTGAGGGCCTTGTACGGCTGGAAGACCATCTTGGTGAGGGTCTTGTACGGCTAGAAGACCATCTTGGTGAGGGCTTTGTACGGCAGGAAGACCATCTTGGTGAGGGCCTTGTACGGCTGGAAGACCATCTTGGTGAGGGTCTTGTACGGCAGGAAGACCATCTTAGTGAGGGCCTTATACGGCAGGAAGACCATCTTGGTGAGGGCCTTGTACGGCAGGAAGACCATCTTGGTGAGGACCTTGTACGGCAGGAAGACCATCTTGGTGAGGGCCTTGTGCGGCAGGAAGACCATCTTGGTGAGGGCATTCCATTGATCTTATGAATATGTTTCAACGAGGGGAATGTTATTCACTCTTGCATTATATTTGGTCTTGGCAGAGGAAGATGTCTAAGATGGAAGGCATTTATGACAAAAATTTTCACGTATTTCTCCTTCATATATTTTTTATCATTATCTGTGTCCGTCATCATCATCATCATCATCATCATCATCATTATTACCCTTAGATGACGCGCTGCGTCTCAATATATCGCTGCGTCCATCCGGGATGACAGAAAAACTCTCCTGTTTAACGGCAGGTCTCGTCCTCTGGTTCTGCCGTGTTGTGTTTTGCTTGCCCCTCCTTTTCTGACGCCACTGTCCACAGCTGTCGGCGTGGCAGGTACACCAATCGTCCGTGTCTCACACACCCCCCCGTTTGGGTACCCTGGGCGAGGGGAGCACGATACCTGACGTAATTAGTCAGTTCATCGTCTTGGTTTCTCTTACACAGCAAAGTTATGTGTGATTATCGCCTTTTTTTTTTTTTTTTCTAATACACCCGCTGGCTGCTTGAACTGATCCCCTGCCATTTCGGCCTCCGCTTGGCGGGCCCTACGTCATCGATTTTCACATCTGTGATCAGCTGAATTCCCCCATCATCTTCTGCTGGGAAATATCGAGCTGTGATTGGCTGCTGATGTAAACGTTACGCAGCCATCTTGGATGGACAGTGCTTATCATTGGTCAAAAGTGCGAGGTTGTGCGGAAGCGCTCTTGAGGTTTTCGAAAAAAAATGCTCAGAAATGCAGCATTGTGGATTATCACATTTCTAAGTGGATAAACATTTCCAAGTGGATTATCACATTTCCAAGTGGATTATCACATTTCCAAGTGGGTTATCACATTTTCAAGTGGATTATCACATTTCCAAGTGGATTATCACATTTCCTAGTGGATTATCACATTTCCAAGTGGGTTATCACATTTCCAAGTGGGTTATCACATTTCCAAGTGGATTATCACATTTCCAAGTGGATTATCACATTTCCAAGTGGATTATCACATTTCCAAGTGGGTTATCACATTTCCAAGTGGATTATCACATTTCCAAGTGGATTATCACATTTCCAAGTGGATTATCACATTTCCAAGTGGATTATCACATTTCCAAGTGGATTATCACATTTCCAAGTGGATTATCACATTTCCAAGTGGATTATCACATTTCCAAGTGGATTATCACATTTCCAAGTGGGATATCACATTTCCAAGTGGGATATCACATTTCCAAGTGGATTATCACATTTCCAAGTGGATTATCACATTTCCAAGTGGATTATCACATTTCCAAGTGGGATTATCACATTTCCAAGTGGGTTATCACACTTCCAAGTGGGTTATCACATTTCCAAGTGGGATATCACATTTCCAAGTGGATTATCACATTTCCAAGTGGATTATCACATTTCCAAGTGGATTATCACATTTCCAAGTGGGTTATCACATTTCCAAGTGGGATATCACATTTCCAAGTAGATTATCACATTTCCAAGTGGATTATCACATTTCCAAGTAGATTATCACATTTCCAAGTGGATTATCACATTTCCAAGTGGGTTATCACATTTCCAAGTGGATTATCACATTTCCAAGTGGATTATCACATTTCCAAGTGGATTATCACATTTCCAAGTGGATTATCACATTTCCAAGTGGGTTATCACATTTCCAAGTGGGATATCACATTTCCAAGTGGATTATCACATTTCCAAGTGGGTTATCACATTTCCAAGTGGATTATCACATTTCCAAGTAGATTATCACATTTCCAAGTGGGATATCACATTTCCAAGTGGGTTATCACATTTCCAAGTGGGTTATCACATTTCCAAGTGGATTATCACATTTCCAAGTGGGTTATCACATTTCCAAGTGGGTTATCACATTTCCAAGTGGGTTATCACATTTCCAAGTGGATTATCACATTTCCAAGTGGGGTGAATATTTCCAAGTGGATGAATGAATATGTAGAGGAAATGATGGTGGTGTGTATGTGCTGGGAAATGATGGTGGGCCATTAATCGTGCGTAGTGGTGGTGGGGTGTGTGCTGCTGCTGCTGCCGCCGACATTCCAGGAATGTAATAATATCCAATTTTTTTTTTTTCCCCCAAGAGATTTTTTTCATTTTTTTTCATTAGGTGTAAAAGAATATCCCTTTGAAGGTGTTCTGCTGGGTAGCTTGATTGCGCGCGTGCGTTCTCTCTCTCTCTCTCTCTCTCTCTCTCTCTCTCTCTCTCTCTCTCTCTCTCTCTCTCTCTCTCCCTCTCTCCCCCCCTCTCTCTCTCTCTCTCTCTCTCTCTCAAAGAAAATATGCGTTTTTTTATGTGGTATGGAAAATATTGCATTTTACGGCCATAGGATAGAGAGAGAGAGAGAGAGAGAGAGAGAGAGAGAGAGAGAGAGAGAGAGAGAGAGAGAGAGAGAGAGCACATTTTAAAATCCTATAATGAAAATCCTCTACAAAATTGTGACATTAGATTATTTATTTAGGTAGAGGAAAGCTTCACTAACATAAGTGATTTTTTTTTTTGTATATATCGTAATTTTTAGTTGATCGAAAATGTTACAAATTTCGCAAAAGAAAATTAATGTCGAAATGCCTGGGTAATGTTTAGATCCGTGGCACGTGACACAGGCCGTGTGGTAGTGACTGGGGGGGCTCGTCTTCTTCAACGAGACTTGTGTGGTGGAGACTAACACGAGACTTGTGTGGTGGAGACTAACACGGGACTTGTGTGGTGGAGACTAACACGAGACTTGTGTGGTGGAGACTAACACGGGACTTGTGTGGTGGAGACTAACACGAGACTTGTGTGGTGGAGACTAACACGAGACTTGTGTGGTGGAGACTAACACGAGACTTGTGTGGTGGAGACTAACACGAGACTTGTGTGGTGGAGACTAACACGAGACTTGTGTGGTGGAGACTAACACGAGACTTGTGTGGTGGAGACTAACACAGGACTTGTGTGGTGGAGACTAACACGGGACTTGTGTGGTGGAGACTAACACGAGACTTGTGTGGTGGAGACTAACACGAGACTTGTGTGGTGGAGACTAACACGGGACTTGTGTGGTGGAGACTAACACGAGACTTGTGTGGTGGAGACTAACACGGGACTTGTGTGGTGGAGACTAACACGAGACTTGTGTGGTGGAGACTAACACGAGGACTTGTGTGGTGGAGACTAGCACGAGACTTGTGTGGTGGAGACTAGCACGAGACTTGTGTGGTGGAGACTAACACGAGACTTGTGTGGTGGAGACTAACCACGGGACTTGTGTCTGGTGGAGACTAACACGGGACTTGTGTGGTGGAGACTAACACGAGACTTGTGTGGTGGAGACTAGCACGAGACTTGTGTGGTGGAGACTAACACGAGACTTGTGTGGTGGAGACTAACACGAGACTTGTGTGGTGGAGACTAACACAGGACTTGTGTGGTGGAGACTAACACAGGACTTGTGTGGTGGAGACTAACACGGGACTTGTGTGGTGGAGACTAACACGAGACTTGTGTGGTGGAGACTAGCACGAGACTTGTGTGGTGGAGACTAACACAGGACTTGTGTGGTGGAGACTAACACAGGACTTGTGTGGTGGAGACTAACACAGGACTTGTGTGGTGGAGACTAACACGGGACTTGTGTGGTGGAGACTAGCACGAGACTTGTGTGGTGGAGACTAGCACGAGACTTGTGTGGTGGAGACTAACACAGGACTTGTGTGGTGGAGACTAACACGGGACTTGTGTGGTGGAGACTAACACGAGACTTGTGTGGTGGAGACTAACACGAGACTTGTGTGGTGGAGACTAACACAGGACTTGTGTGGTGGAGACTAACACGAGACTTGTGTGGTGGAGACTAACACGGGACTTGTGTGGTGGAGACTAACACGAGACTTGTGTGGTGGAGACTAACACGAGACTTGTGTGGTGGAGACTAACACGAGACTTGTGTGGTGGAGACTAACACGAGACTTGTGTGGTGGAGACTAGCACGAGACTTGTGTGGTGGAGACTAACACGGGACTTGTGTGGTGGAGACTAACACGGGACTTGTGTGGTGGAGACTAGCACGAGACTTGTGTGGTGGAGACTAACACGAGACTTGTGTGGTGGAGACTAGCACGAGACTTGTGTGGTGGAGACTAGCACGAGACTTGTGTGGTGGAGACTAACACGAGACTTGTATGGTGGAGACTAGCACGAGGCTTGTGTGGTTTACTGAGAATCTCTCGGGTTCGCTGTCTGGATCAGTCGTTCCTTACCTTCTTCGGTTAATGTCGCGACCCTTGGGCCACCACGTCTTTTCTCCCTCCATCTCAAGGGTGACTATTACATCGATAAGTCTTGTCGTCAAAATAATTCGGCGCCTAGCAAACCATATGTACCAAAGTGGTGGGTGTTCCCCTCCGACTGAACAGCCCAGTGGCACTATACCTTTGCCTCCTTGACGTGTACCTCACTTACACACACACACACACACACACACACACACACACACACACACACACGACTAGTAAGGCTTCATGTACCCTCCAGGGCCCACGGATCACTGGATGGGGCCCTTAGGTCAAGATAAACAGTTTACTTGTTATTTGTTCTTTAATAGAGACGTGCGATAATGTCCACTGATAACGGAGGTGACCTGTCCGACTTCGAGTGTCACTAGGAAGGTGTTCATCAGTTGACGGTGTACAGGTGGGGAGGGCGTGGACGGTGGCCAGCTGTGGTTGTGGACCCCCAGCCAGACACACACCAGCCACCGTCAGGGTCTTCTATACGCTACACTTTCCTCCTCCCCTCAGCAACACCTGCCTTCAGGTGGACAGTCAACAACCAAGAAACGTGTTACGAGTGTACGACCACCCCCCAAAAAAAATATATGTATTTTAGAAAGAAAGGAGAGAAAAAAAAATGATTCTGGCTGGAACCTGATCATCATGTCCCATTCAGACGTAGGAAACGAGTCGCAGGCTTGCCCCTTTGTGACGAGACAAAGGTGGAGAGTGAAAATGGAACCATTCAGCGGGAAAAAAAAAAGAAAGATTGAAAATTTCGCGTCACAATGAGGAAACAATAGCTATGCAAAGAGGAAAGGAAAACAAAAAAAGGGGGGGGTAACTTTAAAATAGATTTTTTCCCCAATGCCGATAGAAGGTGTATGATTACATGCAACAGATCTCTCTCTCTCTCTCTCTCTCTCTCTCTCTCTCTCTCTCTCTCTCTCTCTCCCTCATGCCAGGTGGGAGTTTTTGATTACGTCTGATATTGATCGTGAGCGCACGGAGGATGGTTCAGTCACGGGCACCAGGGAGGGAGGGATGGGGATGTGTTGAAGTATTGCTGATGATGTACATCCTCACAGAAGCCTTCATAAACACACGACTCCAGCAGACAAAAGATTTCTCAGCTGCATTTGTCCATAAGATTTTTTTTTTGGTTTGTTTAAATCGCCTTTGCTCGCCTCTCCTGCCATAGAGAGGTAGCGTCGTGAACCAAGAGTCTTCGTGGAAAGATTCTCGATTTACTTTTTCTTCTGGTCCTACTTTTAGAAGGTGGTAGACTGCGGGAGGGAGGACCCCATGAATGCGCCAGGCCCATTCCAGAATGGAAAACAGTTCAGGAAACAGTGGAGTGGCAGAGTGGGTAGAGTGCACAGATTGAGTCCCGTGAATGGTAAGGTTGCTGCAAGAAACAAGACTTCGATGTGAAGATGATGGACCCCATGTCCGGCGAACTCGCTACAGCCAGATGTAAGGGAACACCACGGGAAGACCCGTGGACCTCTTCAAAAAGCAAGTGGACGTGTGCAAGGTGTACCAGACCAGTTTGCTTGCGCATTGTAGGCAAATTGGAGGGGAGGGGGTTAGAAGACAGACCCCAAAAGTATATTGTAAGGTCAGATATAATGAAGGCAAGGGTGGAACAAGAACCGAGTGGTGGGTTGGAGGAGAACAGCACGGTGGGTGAGTGGAGGTGGATGGGAGGAGAATAGCCTTGTGGTGGGTGGGAGGAGAACAGCACGGTGGGTGAGTGGAGGTGGATGGAGGAGAATAGCACTGTGGTGGATGGGATGAGAACAGCACGGTGGTTGAGTGGAGGTAGATGGGAGGAGAACAGCACTGTGATGAGTGGGAGGAGAACAGCACGGTGATTGAGTGGAGGTAGATGGGAGGAGAACAGCGCTGTGATGAGTGGGAGGAGAACAGCACGGTGATTGAGTGGAGGTAGATGGGAGGAGAACAGCACGGTGGTGGGTGGGAGGAGAACAGCACGGTGGGTGAGTGAAGGTGGATGGGAGGAGAACAGCACGGTGGTGGGTGGAAGTATCGTATCATGGTGAGCGAACCTGGGCGGCAGCTGTGGTTGACTAAGAGACGCAGCTACCCACCACTACCACCACCACACAGACCAGGCTTACATGTTGCTCTCGTTAGTTACCGTGGGACCGACGCGCTCGGCTTGTGATGCCAGCAACATACACGTGTTGATGATTACGCCAGGCACTGGACGCGGGCAGGCAGGCAGGCAGGAGGGAGTGGTGGCCGTTCTGTATGGTGATGACGTCGATGAGGCTGGGAGATTTACGAGCATTATTGACGTGAGCAAGAGTGATGTAAAGCTGCATGGCCGAGGCCGCCAGCCCACACATACCGGGTAAAAGCTGCTGAGATTGTAACAAACAACGTACGGGTTATTAATGTTCAGAGATTGTAAACCTCGGCTGAGATTGTAACAAACAACGTACGGGTTATTAATGTTCAGAGATTGGCAAACCTGCGAGTTAATTAGATAGTCAAAATATGTGGTTAATGAAGAGAATGATTTGATGGCATTTGTTCAGCAAAGGTTAGCTAATTAGCAGAAGCTCAGTGATGCCTGTGTCTGTTGTAGGTCACGGATGTGAGGCAGCGGAATATTCGTTTTGTTATTGAAGTTCCCTGAGGGTATGTTGTTCACTCGTATTATACTTGAGCGATCGTATCTCGTGAGCGGAATGAGGTTTGCTTGTGCTCTGTAAACAACAACTAATATGGTTTTGCATCACAAGGACTTGATATTAGTGTTAACTAGTGCAATTTACATGAGACTACAATAAACCATATTGCCAGACAATCTACGTACGTATTCTCTTTCCTTGGGGTCCTTGGGGTTCCTGTATTAGTTACCCAGAATTGGCAAGTGTCATTGCCTTAGCAGTAGACACACACATGGACGGCAGAAGGATATCTGGGTGATGGGTTTGTTGGGGTTTAGGTCCATCATCTGCCAGGGTTAGTAAGAACTTTAAACGTCAGCGTACAGTCTCCATCCGAAATTTTTTTAAACGCCTTCTTGTGGCGTTTAAAGATATCCACTCCGTGTCCATGGCCCATGTATCTGGCTAAGGCATGCCGTTGTGTGTGTATATGGCCCATGTCTCTGGCTGAGGCATAGTGTCGTGCACATGGTACCAGCCGAAGACTCTTCCTTAGCATGTGTCTGGTTATTGCTGGAGTTAGGAGCTGCCCGTGGTGCCTTGTAGCTACCAACCCTTCCAACCTTCAGGAACCATAGATGAAGATGATAGATAATGATCCATAACTGCCTCTTTATTTGTCTTGCATTCCTTTTACGTCCCTGTTCGATTAGCCGAAGTGATAGGCCAACCGACTGTGGGCTTGTCCGCCCTGCTCTAAACAGCGCCCCACACGCTTACTTTCATCCAGTTAGAAGCATATGTAAACTGCATGCCACACGATACATTGCACTGACTGGATGCGTTGGCCTGAGGCACATGGCTTCATGTAGTTTGTGCATGACCAAGGGAAATTAGATGGGTAGGCCTAAGGGCCTTGTTTTCATACGACCTGACCGATTGACCGGAGGATCAGTGCGTCAGCTTCGTCGTTGACGGAACTGTCGTGGTAGAAGAGCCTCTGATGCCATCGCGAGGTGTACATAAGATGAGGTCTTGTGGCTCTTACTGATCCTTGGTCAGGGAGTCGCTCCAGAATGTCGGGTTTGTCCAGATCAGACGCCTGGAAATCCCTCCCTCCCTCCCGGCCGTCTCTTGGTAGAAACACATAGGACTGGTGACTAAGGCGGTCTTCAGCCGTAGTTTCCTCGTACTTCGTCAGGTGTGATGTTGGAAGAGGCCCAGCCCAAAGCTGTTAAGACCTGTTACCACCCCAGCTGATCTGGTGATACCTTACGGAAGTTACAGCTGATCTAGTGTGTCTCTCGTAGAACCATATGATGTGCTGTGAGAATGTGATGGATGATAAGGTATTCAACCGTCTGTCAGCTTTCCCGGATGTGAAGTGAGGTAACACAGCGGAGGGGATTCCAGAATTAGTGCCGCAGTTTTTCTTTTTGTGGGTCAAAGGCTAGATGGTGGCTGGTAACTGTCTCTACAGAATGCGTAAGATGCAGCACTGTATCTGATAACTTGTTCATCTCATCCTCGTCTTCGTCCAGATACCAGTCACCTCCCGTTTTTCTAACCACGTCAAACGTGTGAAATGTTTACCCTCAAATAACCCATTGATGTAAATAAGACGACTTTTTTTATCTATTTTTCATTGGGTGTGGAATTTGAGCTAGCGAAATATACTTGTCAGTCTGAAATGTTTTTAGAACCTTTTATATATATATAATTTATTGGCAATCAAGTGCTCGTGTATCATATTTCTTAATCACATATTAAAGGCGAAGATTGCTTTGTGTATACATCACTATACGACGTATAGGACACATCCTTTCTCCTGCCATGGTTTAGTCAGCTGCTGTTCCATTCGGCGCATCCACGAGAATATTCTAGTTGTAATCTTCAAGTAGGCGTTGGGGTAAGCATGATTTTGCGCGTCCTCAACTGGGGGTGAAAAAATGTCATTATACATATATCACCTCGCGAAACCTTCAGGTTTTGATGCATCATCGCCAGCCTCGTCAAGATCCAATTCACCTCCTCCGAGTCCATTTTTTTTCTCTCCTGGCTTCCTCCATTCCCGATGACCGTTTTCTTCGTGGCAGACGGGGTGCTCTCCTCTCGCTGTTGTGGGTGTACCTCCCTGGGGGTAACTATTTTCATGTGGCAGGTTGGTCGTGTGGCTCTTCGTGTGCTACGACCTCGGCCTGCGTCCTGGTGATGGCTGATATTTGTATGACTGAGGTAACACCATTTATAGTAGCCACTGGTTCTCATTTCATACCATATTGGTTGTAGATGACGTGTGTCACCGAGTCGGTTGTCATGTTGAAATTGCCACGGCCTGGCTCTGCTTGGCCATTTCTTGGGTTTAGATTGCCAAGTTTTTTTAGGTCTGATATGTGCTTGCTTTGAGTTGCTTTGTCCTGCCTCTGATTGGTTTTGTCTTGGCTCCGAGTTGACGTGTACTGTCTCTGAATTAGTCTTCCCTGGCACTGAGTTTCCATATCCTGTCACTGAATTGCCATATCCCATCCCAGAATTACATTGTCCTGGCACTGAATTACCTTGTCCTGGCACTGAATTGGCGTGTCCTAGCTCCAAATTGCGTTGTCCTGGCACTGATTACCTTGTCCTGGCACTGAATTGCTATGTCCTGGCACTGAATTGCTATGTTTTGGCATTGAATTGGCGTGCCGTAGCTCCAGATTGCATTGTCCTGGCACTGAATTACCATGTCCTGTCATTGAATTACATTGTCCTGGATGTGAATTGTTATTCCTTGTCACTTGAATTGCCATATCCTATCTGAAGTGCCACGTCCTGACTGCGTATTGAATTGGCCCCAGTTCTCAGGCGGGACACGGTGGAATGCAAAGGGCCCCCCCTTTTTTTTTTTTTTCAGATTTTCGTTCATCGAGGAAGAAGCTGCAATATTGTACAGTTCTTTGTTGTCTGGGGACTGAATAAAATGCCTGGGAACGGAAGGTCGTTTTGCTTTTTAAAAAAAGAACCCTGTGCAGAACAGCAATTTTTTTTTTTTCCTAGCGTGGAAGTGCGTTTGATTGGTGTTCTGTTCAGTGGATGTAACATTCTTGGCGTAATGAAGTGAAAGGATATTTTTTTTTTCCTATAATACTCTGACGTGTAGTGTAGTCAGCAGTATTGGCGTTACACAGGTTTGTGCTGCATTTCCTCTACGGTAAACGAGTGATAGAATAGCGGTCTGCCCAAACGCAAGGTACTGCTGTGTGTGGAGGGACGGTGTTGGTCGAGTACGTAAACTGTAAAAAAAAGAACATTTGTAAAGTATGTTGTAGAGGATTACTGGAAACGTAAAGTATGTTGTAGAGGATTACTGGAAACGTAAAGTATGTTGTAGAGGATTACTGGAAACGTAAGGTATGTTGTAGAGGATTACTGGAAACGTAAATTATGTTGTTGAGGATTACTGGAAACATAAGGTATGTTGTAGAGGATTACTGGAAACATTCAATGCTGAGATGTTTATAGAGTGGTTGTTGAAGTCCGCTTGCCTCTTACCCTCAGAATTAGAATTAGGAACGGATTTAATTGTGATAAGTAGAATGAATTAAAGCATTTAAGCAATCATTACTGAGCTGTTGATGTAAGAATTAAGGACGATTTGACGGCGGTGTCATAACTGCTCACGCAAACACGGCCTCACCCCTGGTTTGCAGTAGAACGGAAGATTATTGACGTGCGGTCATGTGCAGAGTTCGTTAATGTGGCTGGAGATGCTTCGAATTTTGTTGAGAATGTATTGTGTAAATGAAGTAAATAACCTGGAGAGACTGATGAAGACAGTGGAGCAAACTGTAATGTTTAGTCTTCCTTTATCTCCTCAAGGAACACACGGAACACTTGCCTTCATATTCGTGATAACGAAAGTTTATTTGGAAAGCAGCGTGTTAGTTACGATTCCTAAGGAATTTACTTGTAATCGAATAGTCATTTCCCTGTTAGGGGCGGTCATAACCGAGCGCTTAGCGTTCCCAGCTACCATGCAAAGGTCCCGGGTTCGAGTCTTTGCTGTTGGAGGGCATTATTGTGTTCTATGGAAGTGTGTGTTCTCAGGAATTCACTTGTTTTTTTATGTAGAGGAGAACTTTTCCTTCCACAGTAGTGATACCGTTCCCTTGGTAGTCGTTATGTGGAAGTGGCATTCCACCCATCACCCAGGTGGAGAGGATAGTGCCACTGGGTTTAACCCACTTGCTAGGTACAACAGGATGGCTGTAGTCTCACTACAGGTTCCTTTAGGTTGTGAGGTGGTATACAAAGGGAGACGGTAGCCACTGCCACGGAGACGGGATGCGCCACGTAAGTCCTTCATGACTGTATATGTTTACTGTGAGTAGAGTAGCGGCCGGCATTCATTACGTATTTAAACCATGGCAGACTTCCTTCCTCTGGCGACCAAGGGCGACGTCTGCTCGTTCAGGCCATTTGATGGTTGTTGCTCCCTTGTAGATATAAGTGTATGCACAGCACTGCCATTAACTTGTTCTCCACGTTGTCTTTCTGGTTCTTGCGTGAGTGTTGTTTTGATTATGCTTGAGGTGTAAAGTACGGTCTCGAGAGATGTGGCAAAGTGTTCCCACAAGTTTCGAAATTAGAGCTGTGCAGGCGGGTGCGTCTCTGCCTTTGCAGCCCCCGCTGGCATTATTTGACTGCTCATGAATTGCTAATTGACGGCCCCGGGACTTGGAGATGTTTGAGACGGACTGGGATGATGAGAGGGGCCGTGAGAAGCAAGGGACAGATCCCAAGGAGAGAGCTGGGGTAAAGAGGGCCGTGGAACACGCCTTAGGGAAAGAGCAGGGATAAGGACCACCTGTAGAAACGAGGGACGCGTCCGAGGGAAAGAGATGGGATTGAGGAGAGGCGTGGGAAGCAGGGGACACGTCCCAGGGAAAGAACTGGGATTGAGGAGAGGTGTGAGAAGCATGGGGCACGTCCCAGGGAAGGAGCTGGGATGAGGAGAGGTGTGAGAAGCAGGGGGCAGGTCCCAGGGAAGGAGCTGGGATGAGGAGAGGTGTGAGAAGCAGGGGGCACGTCCCAGGGAAGGAGCTGGGATGAGGAGAGGTGTGAGAAGCAAGGGACACGTCCCAAGGAAAGAGCCGGGAGGAGGTGTGAGAAGCAGGGGGCACGTCCCAGGGAAGGAGCTGGGATGAGGAGAGAGTGTGAGAATCAGGTTGCACGTCCCAGGGAAAGAGCTGAGGTGAGGAGAGGTGTGAGAAGCAGGGGACACGTCCCAAGGAAAGAGCCTGGAGGAGGAGAGGTGTGAGAAGCAGGGGACACGTCCCAGGGAAGGAGCTGGGATGAGGAGAGGGTGAGAATCAGGGAGCACGTCCCAGGGAAAGAGCTGGGGTGAGGAGAGGTGTGAGAAGCAGGGGGCACGTCCCAGGGAAGGAGCTGGGATGAGGAGAGAGTGTGAGAATCAGGGGGCACGTCCCAGGGAAAAGAGCTGGGGTGAGGAGAGGTGTGAGAAGCAGGGAGCACGTCCCAGGGTAGAAGCGTCTGCTTAAGATCATGACTAGATTCCCGTGGTCCATCTTTGTGTGGGTAAATAGTCATTATTTCTCAGGTGTTTACAGTTGGAGGGGCGTGGGCCTGCTGCGTTGACCGATAACCTTCACTGCTCCAGTTCTTCGCCCGGACTGCTGGGTGGGCCACTGGTGCGTTTGATGGCCGTGTTCTCGGAGTGGTAGCTCCGTTCCGCATGTGTTCACACACAAGTCAGTTTGCGGAATGTGTTAACGAATGTCCTTCGTAGTGGATACTGTGTGTGTACTTAACTGACGCTTCAAGTAGTTTAGAATTTCAACGGGTTCGGAGCGAGGTGCGAGGGATCCACACGTTTCGTAACTGGACTTCAACCCGCCCTGAAGGGTGATGCGGAGAGGAGGCAATAGCGGTATTCTGACCAAGAAATGAGATGTGCTTCGACGATAGGAAGCTCCCTGGCATAATAGTAACAAAGACATGCTTACTTTTGGGTGGCGTTGTAGACACACACACACAAGTTATTTTGAATGATGGTGAACAACGAGAGACTCTGGTACGTCTGTACATATCCTGAGGATTATGATGCGTCTCCACTGTACAAACATGACCATTGGCAAGCAGGGGCTCTCTCAGATGGTCGGGTTAAAGGCTCCCTTCGTACTCCCCCAGTAAGCGTTGTTACGGGTTTCATCATCTGCCAGTTGTTGTTCATGAGGGAATGGGTCCCGTGCAGGTGTCATCTTCCCCGGTAAACTGTTGTTGT
>NC_092256.1:10281888-10334388 GCF_036320965.1 Panulirus ornatus | reverse complement strand
TATATATATATATATATATATATATATATATATATATATATATATATATATATATACCTTCAGGAATCTTTTGAGCTGACGCAGCCTGCAGGAAGTGAGCCACTTGTTTGTGTGTCTTGAGTTGTGTAAAAGAACAGTCGAGGAGTTCAGTGTCTTTAGAATGGAAGTTACATCTTTGACGTGACGGATCCCAAGTTACGTCTGTGTGTGTCGTGGTGTAGAGGTGGGCTGACGGTGGCCAGAACGATGGCATGGTAATGTCCAACGTGGCTGTTCCTGCCGAGGGGGGAGACGTGTTGGAGATGGGTATATGTGTGTGTGGTGGGCTGGGATTTAACTCTGGGTTTGGGAGGGTTAACTCGCTCGCCGCGTCACACTGAGAGTGTGTGGACGTGCGTAGGCAGTGTCACGTGTGTTAGGGGGGGAGAGACGTGGGGGTCCGTGTGAGCATTGATTGCCAGAGTGTGAAACAGGGTTAATTTTTCCGTTTTATTTATTTATTTATTTTTGGTGTGAGGGATTTGGTGGTTAGGTATGGGATGATTTGGGTGGGGTTGGGGGCGTTTGATGTTGTTGCAAAAAAAAAAAAAAAAAAAAAAAAAAAACAAAACTGGGTGACGAGCCAATGGGAGGAAGATCATTTTATTGGACTTAATTATTTGTTCATTCTTTGTACAGGTGTCGAGTGGTTAGGGTGCTCATGAGTTGTGGTTGTCAACACTGATGACCTGGATGATACCAGAGTATAACGACTTGTTACTAGTATTATGTGCCAGTTTGGGTGTCTTTGTTATTAACGTGTTTGTTTCTCTTGTTACAGGTGAGTGAGTGAGCAGCTGACGATGCCGTGTTTTTACTGTGAGTAATGAACCAGGAACGTGTCATTTGTCTCTCGTGTTTGCGTGTGTTTGCCCCCTGGATAGTGTTGTGCCAACTTGGCCCCCGCCTCATTTGAGATGAGAGTCCACACGTGCAGTAGCAAACATGATGGTATAGGACCATCGTGTCGGGCCTGTCTGCCCTCCTCCTCCTTCCTTCCTCCTCCTCCTCCAGGTGGGGTCCCTTGCTGGACCATATGGACCGTAATGGTACACATAGTAGGTTAACGGACGGAAAGGTAGTGTGTAAATGAACACACACAGACACACACACACACACACACACACACACACACACACACACCCGTTCAAGCCTGTTGTTACTACGACACAGTGGCGACCAGTGTATGGCCAGCTGGTATATAACACACGTATGGTTTGCGGGAGTGAGTGGCTCAGTGTCGCATGTGCCTGGCCGGAACGTTAAACTGACACTCTGCTTTTTTGGCAAATTGATTTAGGTTCCCATTATGATGCGGTTTCACCTGTCATGGTGTTGTTGCAAGATCATTTTTCTATGTCCATGTTCTTATGGAAGGAGACATTGTCTTTGCTCGGATATTATTGTTTTTTTTCTCCTCCTCCTTCCAGAAAGTCAGTTATTAAATGCTATTCTTTCATCTTAAGGTCGATTGACTGAAAAACTTGGTAGGCAAGTACGCCTGACTCCTTTTTCATATTTTTTTTTTTTTCAAGTATTTTAAAAGATTTTTTTGGAGGGGATCATAGGTTAAAGGACTTAAAAAAAAAAACGTGTGTGTTGGTCTGGTGTTCCTAACGGGTCTTAAGTAATCGAGGCAGACCTTTACACACACACACACACACACACACACACACACACACACACACACACACACACACTGTCCACAAGCACAAGCCCCACAGGAGAGACTGGGACGACTCTTGTGTTATTTTTTCGACAGCGACCGACAGACATGGCGTGGGCTGAACATGCGCCCCATCATGGCCTCCTCGGGTATAAGACAGATAAAGTTTACAATACAGAACGAAGAAATTTATCAGAGTTCCTGAGGTGTTTGTTTTGCAGATCTGTGTTTTACAGCTAGAAAGACGATAGGTTATAGAATTTATGTAAGGGTCAGGGTTCACTGAAATGACGCTCGACTCTGGCCTTTACGCGACCGTTATTTCAGGTATCGCTCGCGAATTGAGGCACAAATATGTGTTTCTCTATACCCCGCGTGATGCAGACGACAGACATGGGACGACGATTCGTAGGCAACTTAGGAGTAGTCAAAGGCTATTTGTTTTTTTTCCTCTCGAATCCATTTTCTTTCAGCTAGTGTCAACAGAACTCGCTTATTGATTACTACATCCCTCAGCTGATGTGTCAGGACGTAAAGTTATGTCAGGTATATATATATATATATGAAGGTAGACGTCCTCTGCTCTCGCTTGTGAATGTTGGTCCTTATAGTTCGATGCTGTGTGGGCGGGGACACATAGGGTGTTCCCTTAGTATATATTCCCGTGAGGGATGAAGGGTTCGAACCCCCAACTCCCCTGACCACCCCACCTCGCCTGAAGGGGAGACCCTGGAGTATTCGTGACAGATATGTAGATAGAGAGGGACATATACACACGCTAGTTTCATTAGATATAAGATAAGGTTTTGCGTGTGGGAAATACCTGATTATTGGTAATGCTTCCTGTACGTGGCTCAGACTGATGTGTTGACTATTACCAATCCTTAGTGTTGTGTCGCTAGGTTGACTGGTTGGTCTTTACGCCTGTCATCTGCCACGCTCATTGAAGGCCGTCGACGCCAAGCAATGTCCAGCAGCCGATAGGATCTTTCAACGCCTCTCCTTCAGGTGTTTGAGGATAATCCAAAGACGACGCACACTGTCGCTGTCTGTGACGTTCCCTTTGGACCTGACCTCAAAGAGTCAGGAGCACGCCATCGTACCCAGTGGTGGTGGTGACGTGCTCAAGGGTGGGGGGTATGCTGGTGCTCGAGGGTCTTGTCGTCGGGGTCACAGTGATACGGAGTCTTCGGTGGCACTATCGGTGTTGGGTAGGTCAGGTAGGCTGCCGTCACCTTAAACAAGTGGGTTGTAAGGGTCAGTAGTATAGCTTCCTACGTCGAAGGCAAGACTCAAGACTACGCAGAATATAAGAGCAAAGTGACGTCTTCTTCCGAAGTGGACTTCTCAGTAGAACAGATTCTTTGCTTCGTCTCATGGTATACACGTAGGTAACACAGTGAATTGTGGATGCACGACAGTGTTATATGATAGTTTTCCAATACCAATAAGTGGTGTAGAGCTGTACGCTGAGGATTGGCACCGTCTGCACCTGGTTGTTGAAATGGCCGATGTAGTGGCACTCATGTTACACTGTAAGAAATCTAACTGCGTTCTTGTGTGTAGAACACGTGAGAGCGAGCGCCTCGAGGGTTGACAGAACAAAGGAGAGTGGAAGTGTGTCTGGCTGGTTTTGAAAACACACAGCCATACATCTAACTTTAGTCTGTTTGTCCTTCAAAAGTTGGCCCAGATCGCACACAATGTCACAGCTGAGAAACTTTCTGGTGGAGATTTTGCAAGTTTTCCTTTAACTGGTGAAAGAAATGGGGCACTGGCATAGCCTTTGGCGTTGGACAGTCATATTTGACCGATTAACAAATAGATACGAAGGAAACTTTTGCAATGATTTAACAGAAACGATCTCAAACGACCCAACCTCAACACCCGGGGCTGTGGCGGTAGAGACTCCCTGAAGACTTCACCGGGCGTTTCCTTTGAAAGGAAATTCATATCGACCTGCTTTTTAATAGACTGAGAATTGAAAGTCGTAAGAGCACATTACGCGGATCATCACTAAGTCGAGGAAGGTGGCAAGTGTGCTGCAGTGGAGGCATTTGGACTATGCAGCTCCTCGGGACTGAGCACAGACGGGCCGTCAAGGACACAAAGGCGGGTCCGTGCTAGGTACAGGCCATCTGCAGCTGGCGTGGTCCTCGGATGCTTTCTGTCCGTAGCAGACACATCGATGGCGAATGGAGAAGCAACGAACTAACACAGCTCGCTATAAGTGCCATGTGGCCAACACAGTATTAAGGCTCTACACCCATTTTAGTGACCTGTTTTTACAGTGACAGAAGAGGAAAGTGTAAGCTGAGACTCAAGTGGCCTAAGTTCTGTATGGAAATGCATAGTAACTCAGCCGTGTGCCACTGGAAGTACCAGTACGGAGGAAAAGAGTTATATTGGAGACAGTCCATGCTAACCAGCCTCCAAGACGATGATTGCTTCAGAGAGAGAGAGAGAGAGAGAGAGAGAGAGAGAGAGAGAGAGAGAGAGAGAGAGGCTTAATTCTTATGATGAGCGTTTGACGTGTGCGGTTGGGTCTCTTGATTGTGTACTGGTGTTAGCACAGCATCAGTCATCCACACCTTTATGTCCAGATGGACTTTTACCCACTCGACGGTCAGAGTTCGATCTCCCTCCTTCACGCTCGTGTTGCCCCGTCTGTTGACCATGTACGGATACCATGTCTTACTTCAGCTTGCGCCGGGCACCCATTCAGTGACTAACCCTGAAGGGATTCGATGAACAGTTGGGCTGGCTGTGAGCTGGCTCACCTGCCCGGGACTCGAACATGGGCCCGCTAGATTGATGGGCTGCAACGTTTTACCACTGCACTACGAAGCTCGTTTGTGTACGTAATTACTGGGGTAAAGTAATATGCATTTGTAGGACACGAACTCTTGAAAATTCTCTACTATCGTCTACTACCTGCCCAATTTTTGTTCGCTGTCCGCAGTTAACCTGTCTTCATTCATTTTGTTCCATCCTTGCTCTACTTTCGTCATGTTACGTTTCGTGTATGATTGCATGTTATGTCCTCCGGTTGTTATAGACCATCATCTCTTGAGGAACTGTTTACCTCATCAGTCTGTTCGAAGATCTTGGAAGGTTTTGATCAGGTCACCCCTTTCTCTTTCATCTTCCAAGGTGGGTTGAATTAAGGCCGCCTAGCCTATTCCTGTAACTCGGATCTCGTAATTGTGATGCTGTTTTTTTTTTTTTATCCCCCTGTGGACCTTCTCTATTAGGAGGTGTTTGCGCCTCTGTAGGTGTGGTGACCAAATGTGAGGATCATGATCTAGTTTTCGCTCGGGATGTGAGGTGAACAGCTTGGTCAATACTTCCCCGTCCGTGTTCTTGAATGCAAGTGGTCTACTTGACCCTTCCAAGAAGGTGGGTCTCTGGCGACAATTTGGGGACGATGTCGACTCCCAAGTCTTCTCTTTCTTGCCTACGTGCGTGAGAGAGAGAGAGAGAGAGAGAGAGAGAGAGAGAGAGAGAGAGAGAGAGAGAGAGAGAGAGAGAGAGAGAGAGACCTCAGCTGGCAATTTCCGTCATCATTATAATCATCTTCGGGCATTACGGGAACCTTGTATTGCTTTGCTGTGTCAGCGTTTTTGGGCCAGTGTGTGTGTCTCTCTCTCTCTCCCTCTCCGTCGTCATCCAGTCAGACGTTTCCGTATCTTCTGGCGCTCCGCAACCACGCTTCTCCGCTGTTGTGTTCCCCTCTGAGGTAGTTCTCTTGGCGAGATCCTGGCGTAGTATTATCGTAGGGTGCCACGCTCATGTAGGTCGAGCACGAGCATCTTGCTTCTTTTGAACCACATCGATACAGAGTGTCTGGTTCATGCGTCGCCGTCCCTTCTTTGAGGTTTCATTCATTCACTCGTGTGTTCCCTCACCCTCAGCCATCCCACTCAGGAGATCTGTGCTCCCCACAATGGCTGACGGGGTCGACCCGGGCCGTGTCCTGTCTGGTTATTGCGGACCTTTTACCAGAGGCGCCGCTCAGGCATCTCCCGCCGATCTTCATCACGGACCTTTAGCAACACGCATGGCGTCTTGTATAGTCCATCCCATTATTGTGTGGTTTGACGCTCAAGGATCGCTGTGTCTGTTTGCCGCTGAGTGTCCTCGGGACATCACACTTTAATTTGCAACTTGATGTTCGTCATGACTCGAAAACCCTGCGTTACATAATCTCGAAGCCTTATACAGACGTAATACAGCATGTAGAGAATTGAGTGGCACAAAGCATGTTATTTTAGTGATGATTTTTGGCTGAGTTTTGCCACTTTTGAAAAAGACGTAGAACGTAGCGTGACTCATAACTCGAAGGAAACTTGTCCTAACATTATATCACCGTATTACGTCACTCCCATTAACTATGCTGCCCTGCAGGTGACACTGGTGTGTACACCTTGCAACACACATCTTGGTATACACACGACGATCACTTAACCCGGTTGGCTGACGTGCCTCAGCTGGGACATAAAGTACGCACATTTGAATGTCTTTGTTGACGTTGACGGCCGATATGTTGGTGCTCAGAGGAGACATTCGAACTTTTCATCTCGACGAGGGTGCACAGGGTTACCGATGGCCTGGATAAACGACAAGACAGTTGAGCGACATAATGTGAATGAGGGATATTGGACCGAGTGACACTGTCAAGCCTAGTCAGCAACGCTAAAAGAATTGAGCTGAGGGTACTGGCTTTATAGGTATAGTGCCTTCGAACTCAAGCCAGAGAAGAGGCTCGTGTCTGAACACATCACTTATATGCGTCCTCATCTCGACCTCTTTTTTTTTTGGCTTATGGTGGTCGCTATACTTGCAGTGTGTAGCTCCGACGTTGCTCATCATTCATGGTCTGAAGAGCAGTTCTTATTAGAACCTTTGAAATCTTATTAGAACCTTCACGACAGCCATATTGAATGTGATCAAGAGAATTTTAAGAGATGCTCTCAGATACTGAGGGTCGAACAGAAGTACAAGGTACAGGAAGGGGGATCAGAACTACCAGATACAGAATGGGATCAATACTGTTAGGTACAGAGATGGTTCAGTACTACCAAGTACAGAGAGTGATCAGAACTACCGGGTACAGAAGGGGGATCAGAACTTCCAGATACAGAGGGGTTTTCAGTGCTACCAGGTACGTAGGATGATCAAAACTACCAGATACAAAGGGGTATCAATACTCTCAGGTACAGTGTTAATACTACCAGATGCAGAGGGATACCAATACTACCAGGAACAGAGAAGGGTCAATTCTACCAAGTACAGAGGGTGATCAGAACTACCAGGTATTTAAGTGGGTCAGTACTAGCAGGTACACAGAGGTAGATCATTAATACCAGATGCAGTGGGGATCACTAGTACCAGGTACAGATGAGGGTTAGTGCTACAAGGTACAGAGAGAGAGGGAGGAGGGTCAATTCTACCAGGATCTCAAATCTACCAAGGTTTTCAGAAGTGTTGATCTCAGAAACGTTACAGGCATTACATCAGTCTTGACTTAACCTTAGTCATGGATGGATCCAAGCTTCCTGGATGTGTACCTCGAATAAAGCATATATATATATATATATATATATATATATATATATATATATATATATATATATATATATATATATATATATATATTTTTTTTTTTTTTTTTTTTTTTCCAAAAGAAGGAAAGAGAAGGGGGCCAGGTGAGGATATTCCCTCAAAGGCCCAGTCCTCTGTTCTTAACGCTACCTCGCTAATGCGGGAAATGGCGAATAGTATGAAAGAAAAAGAAAAGGATATATATATATATATATATATATATATATATATATATATATATATATATATATATATATATATATATATATATATAAATGATATATAGTATAAAAGAAAAAATATATAAATATATATATATATATATATATATATATATATATATATATATATAGATAGATAGATAGATAGATAGATAGATAGATAGATGAATTGTAACTGTATTTAATCGTTTCCTTACAGGAGTTGCTGAGAGAAACACTATAAACACAGTTAAAAATAGGCTTGACATATACTTTTGGCTTCGAGGCCACGACTGACATTTGTGCCGCTGTAAAGTTTAGTGGCAGTTCACCTCATACCCATGTATTTGTTTGTCTCCAGTTCTCCCTCATTAAGTTCTGTATTTCTAATACTCTTGTATGTATGTATGTATGTATGCGTGTATGAATATACAAGGGTCAGGTCAAAGGCCAAGGCCATCTGTCTCTCCGCTGGTTCCCGCCTCAGCAAGGAAGGTATCCACCAGCGTGAGAATGTGTATGTATGGCCAGGTTGTTGACTGAGGCGCTCTGTTTCCCCTGCATTATACATGACACATGCAGACTGGACGTTTGGCGAATGAGGCCTGCCCGCTCAGCGTCTGTTCCTGGTGCTACCTCGTTAACGCGAGAAGGGCGAGCTAGTGTGGTAGAAACATGCTTAGATTGATAGATAGGTAGATAGATAGATTGATTGATTGATAGTTAGATAGATAGGTCTTTTCATCACGCAGTATTATGTATGCTGTGTGAGGATTATGGGTATATTGCATATTGTATTTGTGTATGCTGTGTGAGGATTGTGTGTGTTGTATACTGTATTTGTGTATGCTCTGTGAAGATTATGTATGTTTTGTATACTGTATTTGTGTTTGCTGTTTGAGGATTCATGTATGTATTGTATACTGTATTTCTGTATTTATGTTTGCTGTGTGAGGATTAAGTATATATTGTATACTGTATTTGTGTTTTCTGTTTGTGGATTATGTATGTATTGTATACTGTATTTGTGTTTGCTGTTTGTGGATTATGTATATATTGTATACTGTATTCCTGTTTTCTGTTTGTGGTTTATGTATGTATTGTAAACTGTATTTGCGTTTGCTGTGTGAGGATTATGTATGTATTGTATACTGTATTTGTGTTTGCTGTGTGAAGATTGTGTATGTATTGTATACTGTATTTGTGTTTCCTGTGTGAAGATTATGTCTATTGTATACTGTATTTGTGTTTGCTGTGTGAAGATTATGTATGTATTGTATACTGTATTTGTGTATGGTGTGTGAAGATTATGTATGTACTGTCATATCCTGGTAAGACTGAAGAAGAGACCCTGTCATTAAGTTTGTATGATATGTCTGATGTACATTATGTATTTCACATGTCGTCGTCAGCAGTGATAGAGGGTGTTTATTATGTGGGCCCACCTTACACTGCGGCCCTCGGGCACGACTTTCACTGCCGGGAGAGGGAGCCTGGCTGGGGGTACGGTGTGTGTGTGTGTGGTGGTGGTGGTGGAGGAGGCTCCGTCACTTGACTGCATGACCCGGGGACCTCGGTCCAGATCATAGACATTCCCTGGGTGGGTGGGAGGCAGGAGGAGGGTTGGTGAGGCGGGAGAGCCAGCGGGTAAACCTTTCGCTGTTGTGGCTGTGCGTTGACCGGTGGTCAGAGGCGCACGCGCCGTACACCAGAATGCTTCGGCCTCTTGAGCACGACGGTGATGTCCTTGTGTCTCTGATGGCCCAGCCCTTGACCTGGCCGTTATGGGTCAGGTCAAAAGGTCACGTCCAGGTACTACAGGATCGCCAGAACATCGTGTTCCAAGGGTTAAGGATTTTCACCCAATTTATATATATATATATATAAATTGGGTGAAAATCCTTAACCCAATATATATATATATATATATATATATATATATATATATATATATATATATATATATATATATATATATATATATATATATATATATATATATATATATATATATATATATATATATATATATATTTCCTATGAGTCCACGGGGAAAATGAAACGACAAGTTCCCATTCGTGTTTCATTTTCCCCCGTGGACTCATAGGAATATACTTGTTCACGCGTAAAATTGTGATCCTTTCCAATATATATATATATATATATATATATATATATATATATATATATATATATATATATATATATATATGACTTATTTGTTAAGTTTTCATTATGTACACGAGGCGTTCCATGATCACTTTTTGTTTTGCTGTACTTTTCTCCCTCACTGTGGGTGAGGTATCTCTTGTGTTAGCAGGAACCTGGTTGCTAAGGGTAGTACGTATGTGTGATGTACGATCTTACAAGAAAAGAACTCAAGAGTTTGTGGGACACGACAGGTCGGGCGTGCGTGCTTGCCTGTGCCATTCGCCGTAAACTGTTGACCCGACACATGGGTGACTTTTGATTGTAATATCTGGACACATTGGAAGCTCGTCTGGGGCCAGCAGGTGGTGGGGGGTAATTTACATACGTCTTGGGTAGTTGAATACGTGTGTTCTTAAAGGAGGTGGGTCCTACTCGTGATTAACATTTTTTTTTTTTTCTGCCCCACGCATTTAGGCTTGTAAGGCTGTTAAGAGATAAGATAGAGGCTCCCTCCGCTTTTCTTTGTTAGGGATAAGAGGCTCATTAAGCCTTTTGCGGCCTCGAGAGATGGGGTGTGTGTGTGTGTGTGTGTGTGTGTGTGTGTGTGTGTTTGTGTGTGTGTGTGTGTGTGTGTGTGTGTGTGTGTGTGTGTGTGTGTGTGTGTGTGTGTGTGTACCAAGAAGCTGGCTGACTGATAAGTTGCTGAAATAGTTTGTTGTCATCACGCCTGCCTGACCTCTTGCATGGTCAACTGACGGATGACCTGGTGGGTCCTGTAGGGCGGCAGGGGAGATCCTTCAGGCAGTGTTACGCCAGCAGGAGGTGCCATCAGGGAGGAGGGGGTCAGGCCCACGTAACTGATAATGAGGGAGTGTTACACCAGCAAGAGGTGCCATCAGGGGGGGGGTGAGGCCCACGTAACTGATAATGAGGGAGTGTTACACCAGCAAGAGGTGCCATGAGGGAGGGGGTGAGGCCCACGTAACTGATAATGAGGGAGTGTTGCACCAGCAGGAGGCGCCATGAGGGAGGGAATCAGGCCCACGTAACTGATGATGAGGGAGTGTTACACCAGCAGGAGGCGCCATGAGGGATGTGGTCAGGCCCACGTGACTAATGATGAGGGAGTGTTACACCAGCAGGAGGCGCCATGAGGGAGGGGGGTCAGGCCCACGTAACTGATAATGAGGGAGTGTTACACCAGCAGGAGGTGCCAGGGAGGAGGGTGTCAGGCTCACGTAACTGATAATGAGGGAGTGTTGCACCAGCAGGAGGTGCCAGAGAGCTGATAGGGAGGCAGTGTTGCAGTGGTGTGCCACAGATGGGACGGTAGTCGTCAGAGGGTGGCAACACTTGCCTGTTGGCAGCTGGTGTTGTGTCGTTAGCGAGGGAGGCAGGGGTGATGACGTCACGGTGGGAGATGGCGACGTCATTTGTCTTAGCCTGTGGTCACAATGGCCTTAGGTGCCGGGCCCTGCCAATGGCACCTAGATTGATAGTAGTAGGGCCTCTGGGTAATGGGGCTGGATGGATGGGTGTGGGGCCTCTGGGTAATGGGTCTGGATGGATGGGTGTGGGGTCTCGGGTAATGGGGCTGGATGGATGGGTGTGGGGTCTCGGGTAATGGGGCTGGATTGAAGGGTGATGGATCTGGTTTGAGAGAGAGACTTAGGGAAATGATGAAGCGGCCCGGAAGGTTATGATGTCATTTTAACAACACCGTCTGTCTCAACGCACGCACACTGGTTGTGTACACTAAGCCTTCACTCTCTCTCTCTCTCTCTCTCTCCTGCTCAGACCGTCATCATGAGCACTTCACTCACGACCTCCCATGCCTGCTACTGGCCCAGGATGCCATCTGTCATTTGAACCCCCCCCCCCCCCCACACACACACACACACACACACACACACACACACACGCACACACACACGGGGGGGCGTATCCAAACGTAAACTTTAAGCTCTTGTATGACTATAGTTCACTACCTCAACTGTGTATTTTCAGACGAATAACTACCTGATTCCAGTCAACCGTTATTTATTTATTTATTTATTTATCGTATTTATGTACCCAGTGTCGCCGTGTTGTATCTTCCGTCGTCCCACAGTTCTAATGATTGGCCTTCATGCCTCCCACACCAGCCACTCCATCCCTTACGTCATCTCATGAGAGCCCTCCTCCATCACACTTACCTCACAGCAGCCCTCGTGACCCCTCACACTGACCCTTATAGTCACTTTCACTCTCATTATGCCACACATAGTTCCTCATGTCCAGTCATTTCACCCTCACAACCCTCCATTCTCGACCCGAGCCTTACCCGTACCTCACAGTTTCCCCTCGCACTCACCCACCCTCACGCTGTGCCCTTATCTTCCCTTTGTTTACCACCACGCCCCGTGGTCCTGACACCCAAACCCCGGAGAGGGGCAGTAACCTTTTAAACTCGTTCCCCACGCCCGTGGCACCTGTTTTCCGACCCTGAACAGTTGTCATAACACGCGCCCCTGCACCGCTTGGGTCACACACATCGGGCGCTCGCACCAGCACCCACACACGATCGTCTGTCTGTTAAGACGATCAGCGTCGGTGACCTCAGAACCACGCTCATTAATGCCATCATTCCCACCCACTCCCACCCTCACACACACGCTTCCTCCTCCACCCACGCCACCGTACGTACTCTTACCCACCCTCACGTTTGCCGTCACAGAACTAACTCCTCCTCCTTGCTCTCGTAGTACTCCCGTACAGTCAGCCTTAGAACCAGCTCCCCCCTTCCTGACACAGTGGTTCACCGCTGGCAGTGAGACAAGAGCCAGGGGAAGCTGTCACGACCCAAGTATGTAAGTCTGCACCACAGAGTTGTCACCTTTGTTAATGTTATTGTTACCAGCAGGATATGGTTAAGTCATGTGAGCAGTCTGTACGCCCCCCTCCCCGATCCCCCTCACACAGACTAAGTCATGCCATTTGAGATTCAGATGTGCACATATGTTCATGTTCTCACCACCACTACCACCATGATGATGATGATTGACCTTATTATATCATCTGTACGTCCCTCGTCCCCCCCATCACAGACTAGTCATGCCATTTGAGATTCAGATGTGCACATATGTTCATGTTCTCACCACCACCACCATGATGATGATGATGATGATGATGATGATGATGATGATGATTGACCTTATTATTATATCATCATGATTGCGTCATGCCTATGTTCTCACCATCACCATGATGATGATGATTGACCTTATTATATCATCATGATTGCGTCATGCCTATGTTCTCACCACCACCACCATGATGATGATGATGATGATGATTGACCCTATTATTATATCATCATGATTGCGTCATGCCTATATGTTGTTAATGCCCGACTTTCTCACCACAGACCTGGTCGCTGCTGCCGCAGTCGTATATCTAATGCTTCCCTCATCTCGTCAGCCACCAGGTTTGGTCTCTCTCTCTCACCTCACCTTCCCCCCAGTTGATGATGACCCCCCCCTCCTCCTCCTCCTCTTGTCATACTGCTGTCCCCTCAGCTTGACGTGTTCTGTTTTTGTGTGTGTTGCTTTCCTCAGTGTGTCATGTAATGTAAATAACACCTCTGTTGAAAAAAACAAAACAAAAAAAGATAAAAGATTTGAACCACCCCTTTTGGATTGTAGGGAGGGATGGATTGTCCATGTTGATATATAGATAGAAATATGTCCCTCACCAAGCCCTCCCTACCTCAACCTAACCCTAACTAACCCGTGTGTTAACTGTATGGGAAGTGTACGTAGGTACCCAGTTTTCTGAGCTGTGGTCGTTCTACGGCACTCGCCCTCTCGGTTGAGTGGCAGTACACCTCACTGTGTGACGTGTTTGACCACTAAATCGCCCCCCCCCCACACACACACACACACACACACACACACACACACACACACACACACACACACACACACACATATAAGTTAGAGGAAAGTGCAGAACGTCCATATTACAAACGAGGAAGATGTTTACGGAAGTGATTGGCAGGAATGGAAAGGTTACAGCTCTTTGAACGAAGGAAAAAGAAACTAGTTGAAGGAACTGGAAAAGAGGAAGAGAGAGAGAAAATAAACCCAGAAATACATACACGAAATTAACCAGTGTGATCCATCAGGAAAATAAAGACTAGAACATATGTTTTCGCACATTTGCCTAATGGACGCGAAGGACTGCATGTGCCATTGGCCTACAGAGAACACCAGAGGACACATTTGGGTTGTCAGGAGATGAGGGAGAATACCAAACAAGGAATGTGAATCACAGATCACACTGAGTCAGAATTACCAAAATGTTAATATGAGGAATGTTAACGGAGAGAGAAAGCGCTTGAGATGGACATCACAGACGATAGATTAAAGGGGACGAAATCGCTCACGTACGTAGATGATTTACGACAGTGGATTTGACTACAGAGGAAGCCATATCCTAGAAAGAAGCAGGGAAGCCGGAGGATGGGAGCTTTGAAAAGGCAAAGACCTGTGCCCGACCAAAACATCCAGCGCTCTGAAGTTGTCGAGGGCCACCACAATGGTGGATCCGCCAGAGTCTTGGATAGAGGAGGACTGGAGGTGAGTCATAAGTGGAGGGAGGTCACCGGCAGACTGTGAAAGTCTTAAGTCACCACGAAAGCCTTATACATGATGGGATTCGTACTACGGAAAACCACCTTCATAAACGAGTCAGCGAAATAGTGGTAACAGTTAGCAGTCCAGCGACACCGACGTCGCACGTCGTGAAAGGTGTTCGGGAGTCGCAAGGTATATCAGTTGACTGACATCGTGGAAGCAGACAGTCTGCGTGAGTCAGAGCATGATGTTATTGGGCGGGAAGATGATGATGATGATGATGATGATGATGATGATGATGATAATGCAAGTCTCATTTGTTTGACGATCGCATTTAAGTGTACGGGCGGCGGCGGAGGAGGAGGACACACACACAATGGCCCATGTGATTATACACAGCCGTTGCAAAAGCCATAGACATATGTGATCGTGGTGTCGTAGCCTGTATGATGCGCATGACTGTGGAGTATCAAGGACACTGGGAAGATCGACTCACTAAACTCATGGCCAACGTGGCAGCCTGTTGTTGTAAGTCAGTTCATTTCAAAGTGCATCTCAAGTAAACGTTCCCCCATGGAACTTTACCTCCACGTTTAGTATCGTATATCCTCACACGGGACGAAGATCTGGTCCAGTGTGTGTGGTAGCTTTTGCATTCCGCACCGTAATAACTTGGGGAAACATCCTTAGAGAATAGAACGGCTGACGTCAACGAAGTTGTCTCACGATAACATACATTGTATTGATGAAAACATCTTTCGTTATGGGGTAGAAGTGGGAGACGCCAAGGACAGTACAAGATACCGGACAAGCATCGAGAACCATCGTATTTCGCAAGAGCGTCAAAGATAGAGGCTGGATTTTACAGACCCCCCTTTTTTTTTTTCTAAACGCGAGAAACAAAATCCCATGATGACGCGTGTATTGGAGAGAATGAATGGTGCTGTATCCCTATGATCCTTGCAGGGCGCGCGAAGCTGCTGCCAGAGAGCGTGCGTAAAGATCTCTTCCAAATCCCACTTCAGCGCTCTCAGGGAGGATCCAAACTGTGTTAGCAGCGACGCATAGCCTAGTTACTTGAGCTGTTTTCTCTCTCTCTCTCTCTCTCTCTCTCTCTCTCTCTCTCTCTCTCTCTCTCTCTCTCTCTCTCTCTCTCTCTCTCTCTCTCGAGAGAGAGAGAGAGAGAGAGTCATAATCTACACACTTGGAAAGTCTTATCATTTTAAGAGGCGTATCAGTGGCTCGCAGTGTAGACACAAGAATAGTTCCCACTGTTGGCACCAGGGCAGAAGATGGTGAAGTAGTGCTGACGAAACTGAAAGGTGTAATAAACATGCTGAGCCCACAGTTGTTGAACGCATTGTCTACTCTAGCCACTGGAAACACATTGTCTACTATAGCCACTGGAAGCACATTGTCTACTATAGCCACTGGAAGCACATTGTCTACTATAGCCACTGGAAACATATTGTTTACTATAGCCACTGGAAGCACATTGTCTACTATAGCCACTGGAATCACATTGTCTACTATAGCCACTGGAAACACATTGTTTACTATAGCCACTGGAAACACATTGTCTACTATAGCCACTGGAAACACATTGTCTACTCTAGCCACTGGAAACACATTGTCTACTATAGCCACTGGAAGCACATTGTCTACTATAGCCACTGGAAACACATTGTCTACTATAGCCGCTGGAAACACATTGTCTACTATAGCCACTGGAAACACATTGTCTACTCTAGCCACTGGAAACACATTGTCTACTATAGCCACTGGAAACACATTGTCTACTATAGCCACTGGAAGCACATTGTCTACTATAGCCACTGGAAGCACATTGTCTACTATAGCCACTGGAAGCACATTGTCTACTATAGCCACTGGAAGCACATTGTCTACTATAGCCACTGGAAGCACATTGTCTACTATAGCCACTGGAAGCACATTGTCTACTATAGCCACTGGAAACATATTGTTTACTATAGCCACTGGAAGCACATTGTCTACTATAGCCACTGGAAGCACATTGTCTGCTATAGCCACTGGAAGCACATTGTCTACTATAGCCACTGGAAACATATTGTCTACTATAGCCACTGGAAACACATTGTCTACTATAGCCACTGGAAGCACATTGTCTACTATAGCCACTGGAAGCACATTGTCTACTATAGCCACTGGAAGCACATTGTCTACTATAGCCACTGGAAGCACATTGTCTACTATAGCCACTGGAAGCACATTGTCTACTATAGCCACTGGAAGCACATTGTCTACTATAGCCACTGGAAGCACATTGTCTACTATAGCCACTGGAAGCACATTGTCTACTATAGCCACTGGAAGCACATTGTCTACTATAGCCAGTGGAAGCACATTGTCTACTATAGCCACTGGAAACACATTGTCTGCTATAGCCACTGGAAGCACATTGTCTACTATAGCCACTGGAAGCACATTGTCTACTATAGCCACTGGAAGCACATTGTCTACTATAGCCACTGGAAGCACATTGTCTACTATAGCCACTGGAAACACATTGTCTACTATAGCCACTGGAAGCACATTGTCTACTATAGCCACTGGAAGCACATTGTCTACTATAGCCACTGGAAGCACATTGTCTACTATAGCCACTGGAAACACATTGTCTACTATAGCCACTGGAAGCACATTGTCTACTATAGCCACTGGAAACATATTGTCTACTATAGCCACTGGAAGCACATTGTCTACTATAGCCGCTGGAAACACATTGTCTACTATAGCCACTGGAAACACATTGTCTACTCTAGCCACTGGAAACACATTGTCTACTATAGCCACTGGAAACACATTGTCTACTCTAGCCACTGGAAGCACATTGTCTACTCTAGCCACTGGAAACATATTGTCTACTATAGCCACTGGAAACATATTGTCTACTATAGCCACTGGAAACACATTGTCTACTATAGCCACTGGAAACACATTGTCTACTATAGCCACTGGAAACACATTGTCTACTATAGCCACTAGAAACACATTGTCTACTATAGCCACTGGAAACACATTGTCTACTCTAGCCACTGGAAGCACATTGTCTACTATAGCCACTGGAAACACATTGTCTACTATAGCCACTGGAAACATTGTCTACTATAGCCACTGGAAACATATTGTCTACTATAGCCACTGGAAACCCATTGTCTACTATATCCAGAAGAAACACATTGTCTATTATAGCCAGTAGAAACACATTGTCTACTATAGCCAGTAGAAACATATTGTCTACTATATCCAGAAGAAACATATTGTCTACTGTAGCCAGTAGAAACATATTGTCTACTATAGCCAGTAGAAACATATTGTCTACTATAGCAAGTAGAAACATATTGTCTACTATAGCTAGTAGAAACATATTGTCTACTATAGCTAGTAGAAACATATTGTCTACTATAGCTAGTAGAAACATATTGTCTACTATAGCCAGTAGAAACATATTGTCTACTATAGCCAGTAGAAACATATTGTCTACTATAGCCAGTAGAAACATATTGTCTACAATAGCCAGTAGAAACATATTGTCTACTATAGCTAGTAGAAACATTGTCTACCATAGCCAGTAGAAACACATTGTCTACTATAGCCAGTAGAAACATCGTCTACCATAGCCAGGAGAAACACATTGTCTACTATAGCTCGTAGAAACACCTTGTCTACTATAGCCAGTAGAAACACATTGTTTACTCTAGCCAGTAGAAATACAGTCTACTATAGGCAGAAGAAACACATTGCCATAGCCAGTAGAAACGCATTGTCTACCATAGCCAGAAGAAACACATTGTCTACCATAGCCAGTAGAAACATTGACTGCCATAGCCAGTAGAAACATTGACTGCCATAGCCAGTAGAAACATTGACTGCTATAGCCAGTAGAAACATTGACTGCTATAGCCAGTAGAAACATTGTCTATCATAGCCAGTAGAAACACTGTCCATTGTTGACATTAGGAAGTGCCTGGACAAGTAGCCGTATCTTATACTAGGTTAGCCAGGATGGTGGTGCTGGTTTACCTGCAGGGGGTCACCTGTGTGTGCTCCCCCAGCAGCGTCACGTGAGTGAGTCGTGGTTCCAGAGGCTGGCATGCTAACCCTGCACGGTAGGACCGAGGTTCGAAACTCGGCGCCCATATGTAACTCGTTATCATTCATTTCAGGTGTCAAGTGCATATATATATATATATATATATATATATATATATATATATATATATATATATATATATATATATATATTATTTTTTTTTTTTTTGCTTTCTCGCTGTCTCTCGCGTTTGCGAGGTAGCGCAAGGAAACAGACGAAAGAAATGGCCCAACCCACCCCCATACACATGTATATACACACACGTCCACACACGCAAATATACATACGTATACATCTCAATGTACACATATATATACACACACAGACACATACATATATACCCATCCACACAATTCACACTGTCTGCCTTTATTCATTCCCATCGCCACCTCGCCACACACACACACACACACACACACACACACACACACACACACACACACACACACACACACACACACACATATATATGGCTTTTTTTGCATGTGTGTGTGGATTATTTGTGCGGGTATCGTCTTTTTTTTCTCTTTTACTTGTGGGTGATTTTATTTTTGTTATTGTTGTTGCAGTTGGAATAGAATGCATAGCCGGCGGTGAAAGTGGGTCATTAACACTGTGCTGGAGTTGACCTTGAGAGTGTGGTGGGGGCGATGACACTGGGCGGGAGGTGCCCTTTGGGTGCGGTGGTGGTGGTGGTGACACTGGGCGGGAGGTGCCCTTTGGGTGTGGTGGTGGCGATGACACTGGGCTGGGGGTGCCCTTTGGGTGTGGTGGTGGTGACACTGGGCGGGAGGTGCCCTTTGGGTGCGGTGGTGGTGACAGGAGGTGCCCTTTGGGTGCGGTGGTGGTGACACTGGGCAGGAGGTGCCCTTTGGGTGCGGTGGTGGTGACAGGAGGTGCCCTTTGGGTGCGGTGGTGGTGACACTGGGCAGGAGGTGCCCTTTGGGTGCGGTGGTGGTGACACTGGGCAGGTAGGTGCCCTTTGGGTGCGGTGGTGGTGACACTGGGCAGGGAGGTGCCCTTTGGGTGCCGTGGTGGTGACACTGGGCAGGAGGTGCCCTTTGGGTGCCGTGGTGGTGACACTGGGCAGGAGGTGCCCTTTGGGTGCGGTGGTGGCGGTAACACTGGGCAGGAGGTGCCCTGAAGCGTGTGGTGGTGGTGGTGGTGTTGGTGGTGGTGATCATTGGTGTATTAAATCAGGGGACCAGTAAGGGGAGCAGGTCCCTGCCCCGGATTGGGGGGGCTCTAAAATTGAGAGGATCCGACGACCTTCCTTAAAGATTCATCGATTTTATCATTTCCAATCTCTGGCTGGCTGGTGAGTGATTGGCTACCTCGCCCATATGATCACGAGCACCTCGCTCGTTCTCGAGGTTGGCCGGGTCTGGGTGTCACCCCAAGCGCTCGCTCCTCCTCATGTTGGGGAACGATTACATGATGTCCCGAGACACGTTGGTCGTCTGGATTATAAGACTGAACCCAGATATCCCATTCCGGCAGAAGGACTGGGTCAGGTCCCGCCTCAGCGTTCACCTGTCCCCGGGGCCGATATTCGAACTCCCTCACGCTTGCTTTAAAAGAATGACTTTCTTTGTTTTGTCTTGCCTCGAAAATATCCCACCACCAGGCAGGAATACCTCGCTGTAGCGTGCAGCGATCCCCAAGGCCACAGCGTGCCGCGGACGCGAGGGGGAAGTGGAGAACGAAGAGCTTCCCCTCGTAGATCATATCATAATGTAGTGTAAAGCATTACATATTCCCCCTCCATGTTGCAGATGACTGACAGGTTTCGCAACAGAGTAGATTGAATGATTGTTCGATGCCGCAAATTATCAACAAAGTTGTATTGATATACTCTGGGATATGGATGTTGCGACTGGGATAAGGGTGCAGCGAAGTGTGGTAGGTATGGGACAGAGGGGTGGGAGATGTGGGACAGAGGGGTGGTAGATATGAGACAGAGGGGTGGTAGATATGGAACAGAGGGGTTCCGCTAAATACAGTGAAGAGGGATAAGGGATGTCGTAAAGTATGATGGCGGTGGGGGACAGAGGGTGTCACGATATATTATAAATGGGTGGAGGGTGCCTTCGTGATGTATCTCTTTAAAAGCGTTTTCGTCTTGATATTCGTCAAGAAAAATAGAATGTTTGAAAAGACACGGTTGGTAGTGTTAAGGAGAGAGAGAGAGAGAGAGAGAGAGAGAGAGAGAGAGAGAGAGAGAGAGAGAGAGAGAGAGAGAGAGAGGTTGTAACTATAACTATACACAGGAAATGAGATGATAAACTGTGACGCCCCTCACAGCTCGCGTCACGAACACGACGGGGGGTGGGTCACGTTGATATTCCCTGGGCAACTGTTGTGTTTTGATGTGATATGAATATATCTCATCCCTGGGGATAGGGGAGAAAGAATACTTCCCACGTATTCCCTGCGTGTCGTAGAAGGCGATTAAAAGTGGAGGGAGCGGGGGGGCTGGAAATCCCCCCTCCAGTTTTATTTCTCCAAAAGAAGGAGCAGAGAAGGGGGCCAAGTGAGGAGTTTTCCCCTCTAACGCTCAGTCATCTGTTCTTGAACGCTACCTCACTGAAGCGGGAAATGGCGAATTTGTATAAAAGAAATAAACATATATCTATATGTGTGTGTTTTCCCTTCATGATCGCCATTTCCCGCCGCATCGACGTAGCGTGAAATGGTAATGGAAAGTGTATCTATTATTGATTACAAATATACTCTCTTATATTTGTCTTATTACATATTTCAGACTTACTGGTGGGGGAAGGGGGCAGGATTAGGTGGCCTCCAGGGCCCCTCAGAACCTTAATACGCCTTTGAGGTGGTAGTAATTACATTAGGCAGGAGGGGTATTAGAGGGCGTGGTGGTGGCGGTAGTGATTACATTGAGGAGGAAGGGTATTAGAGGGTGTGGTGGTGGCGGTAGTGATTACATTGAGGAGGAAGGGTATTAGAGGGCGTGGTGGTGGCGGTAGTGATTACATTGAGGAGGAAGGGTATTAGAGGGTGTGGTAGTGATTACATTGAGGAGGAGGGGTATTAGAGGGTGTGGTGGTGGCGGTAGTGATTACATTGAGGAGGAAGGGTATTAGAGGGCGTGGTGGTGGCGGTAGTGATTACATTGAGGAGGAAGGGTATTAGAGGGTGTGGTAGTGATTACATTGAGGAGGAGGGGTATTAGAGGATGTGGTGGTGGTAGTGATTACATTGAGGAGGAGGGGTATTAGAGGATGTGGTGGTGGTGATAGTGATTACATTGAGGAGGAAGGGTATTAGAGGGTGTGGTAGTGATTACATTGAGGAGGAGGGGTATTAGAGGGTGTGGTAGTGATTACATTGAGGAGGAGGGGTATTAGAGGGTGTGGTGGTGGTGGTGGTCGTGATTACATTTGAGCAGGTGGTGACGTGGAGAGTGTGGTGTTGGTGATGGTAGATGTCGTCATGGTGAGAGTGTGTAGGTAGTGACTGTACTGGGCACAGGTGATGGTGGTGTGTCGGTCACGCTTGACAGTAGGCGTCCTGGCGTGTGGTGATGGTGGCACGGACGGAGGGAGTGAGAGGAGGTGGAGGTGGCACGGAGGGAGGGAGTGAGAGGAGGTGGAGGTGGCACGGAGGGAGGGAGTGAGAGGAGGTGGAGGTGGCACGGAGGGAGGGAGTGAGAGGAGGTGGAGAAGGATGGTGTCGTGCTGAAGGAGGAGCAGTTGGATGATTGAGGAGGAAGGTGGGCGTGACGGGGTCGAGTCTGGGGATTAATGATTCACAGGGGATTAATGATCCACTGCCTGCCCCTCCCCCACAACTCTCTCTCTCTCTCTCTCTCTCTCTCTCTCTCTCTCTCTCTCTCTCTCTCTCTCTCTCTCTCTCAGGCCAGAACCTGGGTCTTCGTGAAGATGGTTTTATCTACCGGGGTAATCCGCTGTGCCCCCCGCCGTACATGGCCGCCCCGCTGGCTGTGGCTGGGTCTCTCGTGACTTCTGGCCTCTACAGCAGTCGCAGCCAGACTTTCCCTCTGTGCCGACGGACGAGGTGTCCCAGGCACGATACTTGGGCCTCCTGCCACCAGCAAGTGGTCACGACCGGTCACCCTCGCGCGAGGCTAGGGTCACCCACTTGGGATGGAAAGGAATATAAACCTCGTCGAGGAACGCCTCGCTCCTACGTGCGAGTGAAAGCTCAGAATCGCTGTCGCTTCTGTAAAGAGGATTCTGGGACTCATGATACAATAGCACTATGCATATGTATATTGACGTATTTTTTGATATATACATATGTATATTTACGTTGTATTTTTTGATATATACATATGTATATTGACGTATTTTTTATATATACATATGTATATTTTCGTTGTATTTATATATATATATATATATATATATATATATATATATATATATACATATTCATAAGAAAGATGATCGAGGCTTTGCGACCCGCCGAATGTAATGGATTTGCTCGACAGCAAATGAGAAAATTCGATGACGTATGGAATCGTGGTGAGCTCATCATGGGATCGACTGGTTAATCAGACCCGGGAACGCTGATGATGTCAATCCGCTTCCTGTGCGTCGTTAGTGGATCTAATGCTGGTTGAAGGGTTTACTATTAAGTCCCAAGTACATTGGTGCTTGAGGGAGTCATATTCTGTTTACTCGTTTGTGTTACTAGAGTTGTAAGACAACGATCTCGCTGGATTTTCAGATTATCGGAGGATCGTTCGCTCAAGTTGTGGATGTATGTATCATTGTGGATATGTTTCTGTTATTAGGTTTTGGGTTTGGATTCCTTTGTCTATCTTGATTGTGGAAGAGTAGATGGATCCACCGGGGACCGTATTGTACCATAGTTTGGAGCTGGGGACCGGGTCGTGTGGAGTCTAATGGTGTATGGCAGGGTTTACACCCCGGGCTAGGTGACCCATTGTATACCGGTGGTACAGTCTGTTCCTAGGACATGGTTTGCACCCCGGGCTAGGTGACCCATTGTATTCCAGTGGTGTAGGCTGTTCCTAGGACATGGTTTGCACCCCGGGCTAGGTGACCCAATGTATTCCAGTGGTGTAGGCTGTTCCTAGGACATGGTTCCACCCCGGACTCTGTAAACCATTGTATTCCAGTGGTGGAGTCTGTTCCTAAGGCAGGGTTCCACCCCGGGCAGTTATTTCAGATAATTCACTTATTACCACGGCTTCCTGACATTGTCATTACTTACTCAGTTAACCCTCTTAACGCTGCATATAGTCCTCAAGCATTTCATTTCTAACCCATCCACCCTATTCCATACTTTCTTCCCCTTCAGCTCTCATCCATACACCGCCGGGACGACTGTTGTTCATGAGACAAACCCATCATTTGCCTTAATACACGGTGACCTCTCCCGCCACACGCTCCTCAACGCACGCAGGACCTTTGGCTCTTCACCTGCACTGTATATAGCTCCGCTTAAGCTCCCAGACTTCCATCTGCTGCCATGTCACCACTCCTGGTAATCTAAAACACTCCACTCCCCTCCAGGGGTTCTGCATTGAAACTCACACTATAACCGAGCTCTCACCTGTGTGGAACCTCATCATATTGTCTTGCTTTTATTCACATTAATCTCATTATCCTTTCACACACATACACACTTCATAATTCGGCCACCAGCTTTTGTGGTTTCTCACTTGAGTCTGGCACTGGAGCCGTGTCATCTGCAAACATCAACTGCCGCCTTTATATATATATATATATATATATATATATATATATATATATATATATATATATATATATATATATATATATATATACAGGGTGTAACAAAAGTACGTTCTTATAGGGATATATTTGGCGTTGTAGCAACACTGTTAGGTTGTGGGCAGTGTCGCCGCAGTTTTACAGCAGCAGTGACAACAGCACTGCCTTCTCAGTGAGAAACTGAATGTAAAGGAAATGAGCGGTTAGAAAGATTGGTTCTTCACAGGTCATTACAAAGAAAACTCGTGGACCTAACCAGTGACACACTGCTTTGCTATTTGGTCATGGTGACTGAAGTCGACAGAAATATCCCTTGAAGCATGCTTGTCCTTGTCTGGTCCTTTTCCCCGTCATAATCCTTTCTATATTTCACATAAACCTGGCCTTGATGTGGACTTTGCGCCGTGACTGGAGCCTACATCGGGGAATATATATATATATATGTATATGTATATAATGTGCAATGCTCATAAAGGGGGATTCTAGAGTCAAATGATGAATAATGATAATGATAATAATGATTATTATAATGATGATAAGACAGACAGACAAACAGACACACACACACACACACACACACACACACACACACACACACACACACACACACACACACACACACGAAAGCAGTACAGACGGACGCGCTGGTACCCTCACTAAAGACGGGTGTGGGGGACAGACAAATGTTGCGGCAGACCCACCATCTCCAACTTGCTCGGGGTTGAGCAGTCCAGCGGCATCTGGCATACATGACCATCACTTACACCTAAGTAGGTGTTCGCCTCCTGGCATAATCGTCGAGGCTCAGGATATTTCCCCGCCGAGTGGCACTCTCGTTATCGAAGCGCAGACTTTTGATGAGGGAGACGCGGTGCGGCGCGGTAGCCACAGTGCTGGCCCGGTTTACGTGGTGTGGAGCCCGAGGAGCCGTGTGCGCTGGTACAGATGTTCGTTACGAAGACCTTTGACTCGTGTATGTGTGATGGTGGATGCCATTAGGTGAGGGAGGCGGTGGTGGGGCCGGGTTCGCCTCAGTAGTTCCTTCCCTCCGTACCTCCACCTTTCACTTGTGTCCCCAGCGTGGGTGTGTGGCAATGTTCTCCTGAGGAGACGCCGTATTCAGGGAACCATGTTGGGGGCGCGGGGTCTAGCGTTGGTGGGTGGGTGGTTGGGTGGGTTGGTAAAACACTGCCCCTGGGTGGTGGTGCTGCTGCTGGTGACGTAGGAGAGGTGGGAGGCTGACGCCAAATATTGACCCGAGACACCCATGTCCCTCCCCCCACACCCCTCTCTCCAGGTCCTCCTGCTCACCACGTTGGACTGGGAGAGGTCTCCCCCTCCCCCATTTTTCTCATGGTCTCTGGTCACCAGGTTCGTCTCAGTGGGAGACGAGGGCTTGCCTGGTGATCCGGCCAAACGGGGCCACCTGGTATGCAGGAGGAGGACCAGTCAGTGTCGGGTGCTGTGGCACAGTGAACGGAGGGGATGGTAGTGGGAGGTGCATGATATAGGTGGCTGAGGTACCTGACGTAGGCGGGTGAGTGTGGCTGAGGTACCTGACGTAGGCGGGTGAGTGTGGCTGAGGTACCATACGTAGGCGGGTGAGTGTGGCTGAGGTACCATACGTAGGCGGGTGAGTGTGGCTGAGGTACCATACGTAGGCGGGTGAGTGTGGCTGAGGTACCATACGTAGGCGGGTGAGTGTGGCTGAGGTACCATACGTAGGCGGGTGAGTGTGGCTGAGGTACCATACGTAGGCGGGTGAGTGTGGCTGAGGTACCTGACGTAGGCGGGTGAGTGTGGCTGAGGTACCAGACGTGGGCAGGTGAGTGTGGCTGAGGTACCAGACGTGGGCGGGTGAGTATGGTTGAGGTACCAGACGTAGGCGGGTGAGTGTGGCTGAGTACCTGACGTAGGCGAGTGAGTGTGGCTGAGGTACCAGACGTGGGCGGGTGAGTATGGTTGAGGTACCAGACGTGGGCGGGTGAGTATGGTTGAGGTACCAGACGTAGGCGGGTGAGTGTGGCTGAGTACCTGACGTAGGCGGGTGAGTGTGGCTGAGGTACCATACGTTAGGCGGGTGAGGTAACTATACACACCGTCATATTTCGTACATTGAGGAATAAGTGAATAAGAATAAGAATGAATAAAGGAAAGAAGGAATGCAGGCAGTAGACCATCGAAACCCTGTATTAGCAGAGCTGGTTTGGTGAAAACCTCTCTCCATGTTCTCTCCATGGGAAGCCGTGCCGGGGAAAGAAAATGTAAATTGTTTTCTGTCCGCCACCCCTCTCCCCATAGGCTGAGAGAGAGAGAGAGAGAGAGAGAGAGAGAGAGAGAGAGAGAGAGAGAGAGAGAGAGAGAGAGAGAGAGAGAATAGTCATCCAAAAGAAGACAAGAAACATAAGTAATACTTGTTTTAAATGCAAGTCTGCCCCAAGCGGACAACAGGGAATGGCGCGCTTAACTCGCCAGCAAACGTTCCACTTCCCTTGTGCAAATATTAAGTGGAACAAAAGAAAAGCAGTCACGAGTGCATTTTAAGACGATTGTATTTTTTTTTGTGTGTGTTATTTCCTGCAGATGATACTTTCCTTCAGTCATGCTGTAAACACTGCAGGGGTTTCTGCCGTAGCTGATACACACAATTTTTGGAAAGTCATTAACCTTCATGTGCGAGAGAGAGCTCCGTGAACACCGCTTGCACTGACTGGGGGCGCAGATGTCAGAAATGGGAAATACTGAAGTGGAGAGTGATCGGGGAGGCTTCAGAGAGATTGACACCGGAGTGGAGGGCTGTGGAAAGAGAGGGAGAGAATGCTATGGGGAACTGACGTGGAAAGTTGATGCTAGCCAGGGAAATACGAACCCCTGACACGGATAGAGGCTGAGGTGATGTGGGTGAGGGAAGGGAGACCAGACTGTTGGAAGTGGTAGCCAAGAAGCCAACAAACGCTTGGACGGTGACACACTGAGATGGGAGGAGGTCAGACAGTGAGAGATCACACATATCGCATAGTAGCATCCACACAAACGCACATCATATGAATTGTACTTATAGGTTTGGAGTGTAAATGACACCTTACACAGATGGAAGAACATTTAGTGGGGGTTAGATCGCATATATGATTCCCTTATGACTATCTGGCTCCTGATTTTGCTCATTGTAGTAGAAGTGCTTCTCGTCAAGGTCGAGTACGAAAATATGGTCATTGCACTGATCTCTGAGGCATGAGATTCAAAACCACAAGAAAGAAATGGAGAGACTTGCCCTAATCTCCTTGGAAACTCAGCCCGAAACTTATTCTCTCTGCGTGGGACTTACACGTACCTCACTAAAGACGGAAACAGAAAAAGAGACAAACGTTGTGGTCGAAAATCCCTGGGAAAGCATGTGTTAAAAAAGAACCACTTGGACCGTATGACAGGTTTTGTCTGTCAGCAAGTAGTTGGACCAGCCTGAAGAAATGACCCCCAAGGTTTTGTCTGTCAGCAAGTAGTTGGACCAACCTGAAGAAATAACCCCCTAGATGTAATCATATCAGTTGATATAGACCTAATCTGTGACCTCGTCTCAAACACTGTGTCCTCCCATCACGTCTTAATTGAAGTAAAAACTTTCAGTACAGGTTTGGAGACTAGACCAGCTGGACAGTACACACACGCAACCATATGGAAGTGAATTCAGCTATTTCAGTTTTGATTGTAAACGCCTTAGGACCAGACGACTCCCGGGGCTCTTTGTCTTTGAGAAGGAACTCCTCCCTCTCCTGCGAACGAAAAGTTTTGGGCTTAGGGATCATCCCCGAGAATATGACACTGACTGACATCTCCCCACAAGATAGAGGAGGAAGCAAAGCCATCCCAGGAACGTACAGACAGATTGCACAGACTTTCGCACAATATCTTAAAGATTTAGATTGACTGACGCCAAAGAATCGAGTCATCCTGCTAAACCACTGACGACACGGTTGTAGGGTGAGAAGATCTTACCATTTCCCAGTTGCTTGACAGACATGATTGGGTTATGAGAGGCACTGACGTGATGAACAAAGACTTTGCAAAAACATTTGATGAGACCTAGTTGTCTTAATAAATGAAATGCGTAAGATAGGAGGGATAATTGGCCGAGTTGAGAAATGCGTCTGAAAGCACGTGGTGACATTATAGTGTTATAGTACATAAAATGCGAAAGTTAGAACGTGGATGTACAATATCTTAACTACAATCGACACGTTTTTGTTGAAGCAGGTGTGTTTCCAGGGCCAACATGTAAAAAAACAGAGCCCCCAAAGGAACTGTACGTGCATCCTTTCTGTTCCTCATTCGTGTATCTGACTTTGACACCCACGCACAAATCACAGTTTCATATCATGTGGATGACAATAAAGGAAGTATGAAAATCTCATTAGAAGACTGATAGACTGCAAGGTCATTCTGTTGGCAACGGAAAACATCATGGTTCTCGGTGGGGATAAGTTCCAACTCCGGTGTATGTGTGTGTGTGTGTGTGTGTGTGTGTGTGTGTGTGTGTGTGTGTGTAGGGGGGCGGGAGTGAAGAAATAACGGCAGTACAGAATATTGGAGAGACACAGGCACCGTCGTATCTCAGTAAGGAAGGCCTCGGCTCGATAACTTTACCTTTTCTCAACAAAACAAAGCAACAGCTGCCTTCTCCAAAAGGTGATGGGGTGGATCTTGCGGACCCTCAAGGCAAGAAAGGAGGGTTGAAAAAAAGAGGAAGAAACTGATGACGCTATTCAGGCGACTAATACTCTCATGAATACAGTAATGCTGTGTGCTGACATCACCGTACAAGGCTGGCAAAATTGCTGTTAGATAGAGCGAGTTCAAAGGTCCTTCAAAGAACCGTATTGTTAGGGTAGAGCTGAGCTGTTGGGAACGGCTGAAGTTGTGACTGAGGCTCTACTCTGTGGAACGCAGACGGGAAAAGTCGATCATTATTTACATCTGGAGGAACCTAGAAGGCATGATCCCAAACCAACACACACAACATTATTCCATATTGGCACAACAGGCATAAGCTCATAGATAGAAATTTCCTTGAACGCCTCGGGGCCCAAGGCTATTCAAGACATTGACTGCAGACAATTGTTACACTCTGGAGGCCATGGGTAAATAATGACAAGGAATGCTATACTAGCCGGGCAATGGTGGATACGTACGTGGACCTGCAAGGTGCGGCTTGCAAGAGCCTGGTTGATCAACAACCTCAACTCGGCAGATTTAGCCCGGTCAAGATGTGGGGGGAAGAAGATCCTCGAAGTCTTCCCCAGGTAACAGACACAGGAGGATGAAGAGTGTCGGGGATGCGGTTGAGGTAATAGTCGTGGGGTGTGGGTGGAGTCTGGTTGAGGTAACCGCAGGAATTAATGAGTCTGGTGGCGTAACTCACGACAAAGGGTAGAGTGTTTTACATTGTAAGAGTCGCAAGGTGAACCGTCAGGGGGTGGCTGGGAAGTGTGACGGGTAATGTGTTAAGTCTTGGTCGGTCACGGTGCGGAGTGTGAGACTTTTAGTGGGGGAGTGGCGACCGGTTGCCAAGGCCAGGGAGTTGTGTGGTCAGGGAGACCCTGAGGGTAGATGGGGAAGGACGCGAGCTTATGGGAGGTGGTTGTTGAAATGTTGGAGACGCGTTGTACAAGGCAAGTATCAAGTGGAAGGACGTGGAAGGATGACACGTTCAAAGGATGGAGGGAGAGAGGAAAACAACAAGCAGAATATGGTAAATGTGGAGAGAGAGAGAGAGAGAGAGAGAGAGAGAGAGAGAGAGAGAGAGAGAGAGAGAGAGAGAGAGAGAGAGGCAGAAACTGGGTCTTGGAGGCTTTAAACTTAACCACATTTCGTCTACCCCGCCCGCTGAGATATCCTGTCCAAGTCTTCAGTATATTGAGGAAGTCGTGTCGAGACGAGATGCAGATGGAGCGAGAGCGGGAGCAGAATTCAAGGATGTGCAGCAATGCAGTGTTGAGTCGTCAGCGTATGAGTGCGTTTGGTTATTTGCAGAAGGAACGAAGTCGTTTGTAGAAAAGTAGAATAAGTTTTGGAAATATATCCAGAAATTTTGACTAGGTGTGGTACCAGGGTCGAACCTTGGGCGCGCCCAAGGTTCGACCCTGGTACCACACCTATATATATATATATATATATATATATATATATATATATATATATATATATATATATATATATATATCTATCTATGCTCGCCATTTCCCTTGTAAGTGGAATAGCGTCAAGAACCGATGACAGAGCCGTAGAGTGAAACATCCTCACTTGGTTCCTTGCGCTGTTCGTTCTTTTGGAAAAGTTAATCAGGAAGGGAGGATTTCCAGCCACCCGCTGCCTCCCCTCCAAGTCGCCTTCCACGACACGTAGGGAATACGTGGCCAGTATTCTTTCGACCCGTCCCAGCGATATATAATGTAACAAGTTTGGCCATTTGTCCATGATTAAGGCATTCAGTTGCCGTGCCGTCTCGGTTTCCCCTCAATAAAGCCTGTTTTATTTTTCAAGCTTGTTGTTGTTTTCCACTTTTTTTCCTTTGGGGAAAAAAGTCATGGTTGTATGTGTAATTATTCCCAGAACAATATGGATCCGCCGGTGGAAGACACGGACAAAATTCCAGATGACCTAGTCAGTGAGGCTGTAGTGTTTGTACAGGCCCAGTGGGCCACGGCTTACGTCATAAGAGCATTTAAATAGCTTTGGTCTCGCGGCCGAGATGTGGCGGTGGAGTCGAGCCTTACAGACCTGCCCGACACCAAACAGAACAGCGAGTAAGATGGGCGAAGGCAGGGAAGAAGGAAGGAAGGAAGGAAAGAAAGAAGGAAGGAAGGAAGGAAGGAAGGAAGGAAGGCAGGGAGTGGAAGAGAGCAGCGATGCTGTGAAGGGTGCGACAGATGAAGGAACTGGAGTATAAAGCAAGACGAGAGGCGGAAGAGCAGTGCTTTAGGTTGTTTAAGAATCATACAGTACGGTATGTAGGGTGGTAATCTGGGGCTTGGATGTGAAGTGATCGGGGAGGAGAGACGAGAGAATGTCCCACCCCAACCCTCTGGTCTACCATTCTGTCCCACCCCAACCCTCTGGTCTACCATTCTGTCCCACCCCAACCCTCTGGTCTACCATCCTGTGCCACCTCAACCCTCTGGTCTACCATTCTGTCCCACCCCAACCCTCTGGTCTACCATTCTGTCCCACCCCAACCCTCTGGTCTACCATCCTGTCCCACCCCGACCCTCTGGTCTACCATCCTGTGCCACCTCAACCCTCTGGTCTACCATTCTGTCCCACCCCAACCCTCTGGTCTACCATCCTGTGCCACCTCAACCCTCTGGTCTACCATCCTGTGCCACCTCAACCCTCTGGTCTACCATCCTGTGCCACCTCAACCCTCTGGTCTACCATCCTGTCCCACCCCGACCCTCTGGTCTACCATCCTGTGCCACCTCAACCCTCTGGTCTACCATCCTGTGCCACCTCAACCCTCTGGTCTACCATCCTGTGCCACCTCAACCCTCTGGTCTACCATCCTGTGCCACCTCAACCCTCTGGTCTACCATTCTGTCCCACCCCAACCCTCTGGTCTACCATCCTGTGCCACCTCAACCCTCTGGTCTACCATCCTGTGCCACCTCAACCCTCTGGTCTACCATTCTGTCCCACCCCAACCCTCTGGTCTACCATCCTGTGCCACCTCAACCCTCTGGTCTACCATCCTGTGCCACCTCAACCCTCTGGTCTACCATCCTGTGCCACCTCAACCCTCTGGTCTACCATCCTGTGCCACCTCAACCCTCTGGTCTACCATCCTGTGCCACCTCAACCCTCTGGTCTACCATCCTGTGCCACCTCAACCCTCTGGTCTACCATCCTGTGCCACCTCAACCCTCTGGTCTACCATCCTGTCCCACCCCGACCCTCTGGTCTACCATTCTGTCCCACCCCAACCCTCTGGTCTACCATCCTGTGCCACCTCAACCCTCTGGTCTACCATCCTGTGCCACCTCAACCCTCTGGTCTACCATTCTGTCCCACCCCAACCCTCTGGTCTACCATTCTGTCCCACCCCAACCCTCTGGTCTACCATCCTGTCCCACCCCGACCCTCTGGTCTACCATCCTGTGCCACCTCAACCCTCTGGTCTACCATTCTGTCCCACCCCAACCCTCTGGTCTACCATTCTGTCCCACCCCAACCCTCTGGTCTACCATTCTGTCCCACCCCAACCCTCTGGTCTACCATTCTGTCCCACCCCAACCCTCTGGTCTACCATCCTGTGCCACCTCAACCCTCTGGTCTACCATCCTGTGCCACCTCAACCCTCTGGTCTACCATCCTGTCCCACCCCGACCCTCTGGTCTACCATCCTGTCCCACCCCGACCCTCTGGTCTACCATCCTGTGCCACCTCAACCCTCTGGTCTACCATCCTGTCCCACCCCAACCCTCTGGTCTACCATTCTGTCCCACCCCAACCCTCTGGTCTACCATTCTGTCCCACCCCAACCCTCTGGTCTACCATCCTGTGCCACCTCAACCCTCTGGTCTACCATCCTGTGCCACCTCAACCCTCTGGTCTACCATTCTGTCCCACCCCAACCCTCTGGTCTACCATTCTGTCCCACCCCAACCCTCTGGTCTACCATTCTGTCCCACCCCAACCCTCTGGTCTACCATCCTGTGCCACCTCAACCCTCTGGTCTACCATCCTGTGCCACCTCAACCCTCTGGTCTACCATTCTGTCCCACCCCAACCCTCTGGTCTACCATCCTGTGCCACCTCAACCCTCTGGTCTACCATCCTGTGCCACCTCAACCCTCTGGTCTACCATTCTGTCCCACCCCAACCCTCTGGTCTACCATCCTGTGCCACCTCAACCCTCTGGTCTACCATCCTGTGCCACCTCAACCCTCTGGTCTACCATCCTGTGCCACCTCAACCCTCTGGTCTACCATCCTGTGCCACCTCAACCCTCTGGTCTACCATCCTGTGCCACCTCAACCCTCTGGTCTACCATTCTGTCCCACCCCAACCCTCTGGTCTACCATCCTGTGCCACCTCAACCCTCTGGTCTACCATTCTGTCCCACCCCAACCCTCTGGTCTACCATCCTGTGCCACCTCAACCCTCTGGTCTACCATTCTGTCCCACCCCAACCCTCTGGTCTACCATCCTGTGCCACCTCAACCCTCTGGTCTACCATCCTGTGCCACCTCAACCCTCTGGTCTACCATCCTGTGCCACCTCAACCCTCTGGTCTACCATCCTGTGCCACCTCAACCCTCTGGTCTACCATTCTGTCCCACCCCAACCCTCTGGTCTACCATCCTGTGCCACCTCAACCCTCTGGTCTACCATCCTGTGCCACCTCAACCCTCTGGTCTACCATCCTGTCCCACCCCGACCCTCTGGTCTACCATCCTGTCCCACCCCGACCCTCTGGTCTACCATCCTGTGCCACCTCAACCCTCTGGTCTACCATTCTGTCCCACCCCAACCCTCTGGTCTACCATTCTGTCCCACCCCAACCCTCTGGTCTACCATCCTGTCCCACCCCGACCCTCTGGTCTACCATCCTGTCCCACCCCGACCCTCTGGTCTACCATCCTGTCCCACCCCGACCCTCTGGTCTACCATCCTGTCCCACCCCGACCCTCTGGTCTACCATCCTGTGCCACCTCAACCCTCTGGTCTACCATTCTGTCCCACCCCAACCCTCTGGTCTACCATCCTGTGCCACCTCAACCCTCTGGTCTACCATCCTGTGCCACCTCAACCCTCTGGTCTACCATCCTGTGCCACCTCAACCCTCTGGTCTACCATCCTGTGCCACCTCAACCCTCTGGTCTACCATCCTGTGCCACCTCAACCCTCTGGTCTACCATTCTGTCCCACCCCAACCCTCTGGTCTACCATCCTGTGCCACCTCAACCCTCTGGTCTACCATTCTGTCCCACCCCAACCCTCTGGTCTACCATCCTGTGCCACCTCAACCCTCTGGTCTACCATTCTGTCCCACCCCAACCCTCTGGTCTACCATTCTGTCCCACCCCAACCCTCTGGTCTACCATCCTGTGCCACCTCAACCCTCTGGTCTACCATTCTGTCCCACCCCAACCCTCTGGTCTACCATCCTGTGCCACCTCAACCCTCTGGTCTACCATCCTGTGCCACCTCAACCCTCTGGTCTACCATCCTGTGCCACCTCAACCCTCTGGTCTACCATTCTGTCCCACCCCAACCCTCTGGTCTACCATCCTGTGCCACCTCAACCCTCTGGTCTACCATCCTGTGCCACCTCAACCCTCTGGTCTACCATCCTGTCCCACCCCGACCCTCTGGTCTACCATCCTGTCCCACCCCGATCCTCTGGTCTACCATTCTGTCCCACCCCAACCCTCTGGTCTACCATCCTGTCCCACCCCAACCCTCTGTTCTACCATCCTGTCCCTCCCCGACCCTCTGGTCTACTACCCTGTCCCACCTCGATCCTCTGGTCTACCATCCTGTCCCACCCTAACCCTCTGGTTTACCATTTTCTCCCACCCCGACCCTCTGGTCTACCATCCTGTCCCACCCCGATCCTCTAGTCTACCATCCTGTCCCACCCCGACCCTGAACTACCATCCTGTCCCACCCCACCTCTCCGGTGTACCATCATGTTCCACCCCGACCCTCTGGTTTACCGTTCCGTTCCTCTCCCACCACGTTTCGTACGGTGTTATCCTGATCATCTTTCACATTACCTCACTTGCCGTGCCTTAATTTTGTGTTCCATCCAGATCTTCTCATGTTCACGTTTCACTCCCTCAGTTCTCAGTTTTGGTTCCCATCTGGATAGTCGCTTCATTTTCTCGTCCCTCCCGAGCCTCTCTCCTGACCCTTCTCTGTGTTGCGGTGAGCTCTACCAACGCCCTGGCATCGGGGTCTCATTCATATTTACGGCCGCTGGGGGGGTTACCTCATTGTAGCTTGTGATGCCAGTTGAGGTCAGGACAGAGTAGCCCGCCGCCGTATTTCCGTGGCGTGGAAACCGATCTGGCTGTCCCCTCGCAGAGCGGCAGTTCTGTGGCCGCTGCGGAAGCGGGCGCGCGCTTTTGACCTCGTCGCTGCGTAGCCTTGGTTCCTAACTGGATATTAAAAGGGTGTTGTTGTCTTGAAGTGGGAGTTGTGGCCGGGCGTCAGGCTTGTGTAACCTTATGTAAACGTTGTTCTGTGACTGTGTGTGTGTGTGTGTGTGTGTGTGTGTGTGTGTGTGTGTATGAGAGAGAGAGAGAGAGAGAGAGATAGATATATATATATATATATATATATATATATATATATATAATATATATATATATATATATAGAGAGAGAGAGAGAGAGAGAGAGAGAGAGAGAGCGTTAGCTTATCCTGTTGGGTCGCCCACTCGCGCATCCCGCTTAGAATTTCCCTCCGCACCGGAGGTGACGTATGTGACGGTGGAGGTCGGGGGAGGTGGCGGTGTTATTGCACTGGAATGTGACGGTAGTGTTACCGCCGAGTGTTGCGGAGGGTTACATCTGGCGTGGCTCGGGCCAGATCATCACTCACTCACGAGGCTGGTGAGATAAAACGTCCCTACTTGGGGTCGTTTGGACTTGACAGCAAAACAAACCTACATCCCAGTTTCGTTTTTCAGGTGGAATTTAACATTTCGTTTTTTTTCAGGTGAATTTCACATTTTGCTTTTGAAATTACGATATTTTTTTTTTATCTTTTTGAGCTTATTATTATGGAGTTAGTTCCTGCTGATTTATGTGGCTTTTGTTTTCGATCCTTGTAATGTAGATCTGGGCGGAGTACGTGTGTTGGATGTTGAAGCAAAATAGCTCTGAGAATCGGTGCCATTTATTGGTCCCCGATGAGAGATGGAGACAGATATTGATCATGAGACGTTCCATTTGTGTCACATAGTGCACGAGGAAGCAATATTGGTGGGATGAGATGATTAGATTGGACACGACAGTTGCCATTTAAAGCCGCTAATTGTACCACGCCTCGCGTGACGCCCGTGGTTGAGGGTGATGTTCATCGTAGGAAGGGCGTGTGTGTGTGTGTGTGTGTGTGTGTGTCAGTGGGATTGGGCGGCGGTGCTTCAGGCCGCCACCATGCACGGGCCTCGTGTGTCCTCGTTACTCCCTTACTGAAGCGTCTCGACGAGCTTGTCTGTGTCCTCGCCTGGCACCCCCACCCTCTTGCTTCTGTTTGTTCCAGCGCTTTTGCCTCTATATGTGTTCTTTCCACCTCGCCTCTCTCTCTCTCTCTCTCTCTCTCTCTCTCTCTCTCTCTCTCTCTCTCTCTCTCTCTCTCTCTCTCTCTCTCTCTCTCTCTCTCATCTCTGCTCTTCCAGTACCTGTCTGTTGCAACACCTTGTCGCGTATGGCTTCCGTGAACCCTCCTTCATACTCGCTATATATGTCGAACAGTTTCATTGCACTCCTTCACACTCGACTGTATTCGTTGAACACTGACTCCACACTCGACTGTATTCGTTGAACACTGACTCTGTTCAGTGAACTTCTTCACAGTCAATAATTCATTGAACACGAATTGAACCCCTTTACACTCATTATAATTGTTGAACACACCGTGAACTCCTACAGTATACATTCGTTGAACACTGACGGAACCCTATTCTGGGACGAATTCGCACTCTGTAATTCATTCAACACGCATTGAACCCCTTTACACTCATTATAATCATTGAACACACCGTGAACTCCCTTCTACATTATACATTCGTTGAACACTTGACGGAACCCTATACTGGGACGAATTCACACTCTGTAATTCATTCAACACGCATTGAATCCCTTCACACTCATTATAATCGTTGAACACACCGTGAACTCCCTTCTACATTATACATTCGTTGAACACTTGACGGAACCCTATTCTGGGACGAACATGTCCCCGCTTCCACAGCCTCCTTCATTGTCAGCGTCGCCACATTATTCCGGGTCGTTATCGCCACCCAGTGTCCTTCCTCCTCCTCCTCCTCCTCCTCCTCCTCCTCCTCCTCCTCCTCCTCCTCCTCCTCCTCCCTCCTCCTCCTCCTCCTCCTCCCTCCCCTCCAACTTGGCCCTGAGATGAAACTTGTTAGACGTATATGGGTGTCGTCTACATTATGGTAAACGCGTCGCCATCTGTGGGGGGCCTCTACACGCGATCTCTCTCTCTCTCTCTCTCTCTCTCTCTCTCTCTCTCTCTCTCTCTCTCTCTCTCTCTCTCTCTCTCTCTCTCTCTCTCTCTAAGCTGAGGACGTCAGGTGTTGGAGAAACCAGTCTTCCCTGCCTGTGATGGCGTAGCGATATCAGGTGTGTGGGGCCCCACCTGCCTCCACTCCTCTTTTTTTTTTTTTTGATGTGGTCGTCCAGGTAGACCTAGAGTTTAGCCATGGCTTCCTTATCCCCTAGCCAGCCGAACGGTGTTGTGACACGCTGGGTGTGTGTGTGTGTGTGTGTGTGTGTGTGTGTTGTGTGTGTGTACGTGTGTGTGTGTGTGTGTGTGTGTGTGTGTGTGTGTGTGTGTGTGTGTGTGTGTGTGTGCAGTAGGTGGATGGATCATGCTGGCGACATTGCCAGGTGCTGTTGACCCGATGTTGTCCTTAACTTGGTTATAATTATTGTGCCCCCGTGATAAAGGTTAATTAATGGCAACTGACAAATAGAGGGTTGTGTTGCATTTGACGGGTCCTAATGAGAGAGAGAGAGAGAGAGAGAGAGAGAGAGAGAGAGAGAGAGAGAGAGAGAGAGAGAGAGGTGTATGGGGGGAGCTTTACGATGATTAGAGAGGAAATTTTCGTTTGCTGAATTGCATGATGATGGTGTTGTGTGTCGGTGTACGGTACATGGTCCAGAGGCTTCGTGTGTGACACGTTGACTTATGTCCCAGCGCTTCGTCCATCCCTTGTCTCTACGAGTACCACCTGCTGGAGGGAAAGAATGTTTCCCCGATGTTACCCTACTGCGCCTGAGGTTACAACGCCGGCGAAAAGTCTTTTATCATCTTGTGCGAGAGGCTGTACCTTCGTCACATGACCTACCAGAATTCAGTTTCGTCAGAGAACTTTATCACCTCAGAGGAGACAGACCATCCTGTTCCTCCTAGGGCTTCAGATGCCCCAGGTGTGTCTAGGTCCTTGGCTAGATAGAAATAGATAATTAAAGAATACCTTCAACTTATTGTAGAATTAGACTCGCGAATCGATAAGCGTATGACATGTCGTTAGACAGACGTCGTGTTTATCTAGTGGACGTCCTCACGGGCGCGCGTTGGTCCATGAAGTTAGCAACACGAAAATTGCCTCTTGTGATTTCCTCCCTGAAGTGAAAAGTTGGGGCAATTTGTGGCACGTACTCAGCCATGAATGTTGCCAAGTGTTAGAGAGAAATGAAGCATAGCTTTTGTACCCACGGATATTGGAAGCTGTCTGACGTCTGGTGCCCCCCGGAATAAACTATCCTGTCCTATTGGAAAATATTGGAAATGTAAATAAGATCGCATTCATACGCGTCCAGTTGGATGCGAGGTGGGGAGCATCGTGACGCGGTTCACCCCCTTAATTCTCACGTCCGAGATGGGGCATGAGGCACAACAGCACCTGTTCTCACATCTAGTCAGTATTTAGCATGGAGGACCGAACTGTACAGGTAATGGGACGTGGTGGATCACGACGAACTGTCTTTACCGAGGTGGTGAACCCGTCTTGATCGTAAGAACAAGTGTGATAGCAGCATTGATGCCTCAGTGCTGCCGTCCTGTAGCGAAGGCTCGCCCATGTAGTGAGGGCACGGATGGCCTTAGAACCTATCACCAACACTTGAAGATGGCGTTCAAGAATCTCTATTGATAGGTTTTAACTCGACGTCGACCGCCTTTCTGACCTTGGCGGTACATATAGTCTTAAAGTCCAGCTCACTTACAATACTTTATTGATTTGATATGTGCCGGTGTGTCCCCGGCAAGATTATTGTGCACCCCATGCTTATCTTGCGAGCGGTAGCGCAAAAAGGATTACAGGGGTCACAAGGGGTCTTAGTCAGACCCCAGTAGTATTGATCATTTCTCTCTGGGCACACGTCTGTGGAGGTTATTATTATCTTGGTGATGGCGTCACCAAGTTCAAGGTTCCGTTTTTGTCTCGTGTACGATTCAGTGCATATTATTAGCCCCATATTGTAGGTAGGAAACAGATGACGCTTGGGGCAGTAACGTAACTCTAATAGATATTTTCCCCATGACCCCCTCAAGTCAGCCTTGATGTTAGAACAGGCTTGTAGAATCACAATGGAGTACTGCAACTCAAGGCTGGAGGTGTTCCTTGTAAGGGTGTTTGAAGCACGAGAGGTATGTTGGTATGTTACGGTCCTGTTGAGATGGACGTGCCGTATATGTACGATGTTAACTGATGGCGGCAGTTACTACCAGTTTGCAAGGATAACCACCCACCCCTCCAACCTTGTACTCTGACCTTGGTTGGTACTGCAGGAGGCAAGGGGTCGTCTGACGAGTGCTTACCGTGGCTGGGGTAAGTGAGCAAGTGTTTGGCAGGCTGGAACATTGGAGTATGGGAGTGACCACTGGGTGGAACATTGTAGTATGGGAGTGACCACTGGGTGTAGGTAAGGTTGAGGCTTCTGGTAAGATGTGGTGACTGTGGAAAAGTTTAAATCGAAGGAGCTCTCCATGTTGGTATGGAAGGTAAGGGGAGGTGGGTATGTGTGGCGAGGTCTCGCTGTAGGTGCCGATGGGGCTGGATTGCCGGAGTTACACAGACCACAGAGACCCAAGGTCCGAGCGAGATGGCCTGGCCTTAACAGAGAGAGAGAGAGAGAGAGAGAGAGAGAGAGAGAGAGAGAGAGAGAGAGAGAGAGAGAGAGAGAGAGAGACTTGACAAGAAGAGAAAACACGTTAATTAAAACTGGTTCTGCAAAAACACCCCTGTCGAGAAGGAGAGTGAAGTAAGGAAGCGTTACATGGATGAGCCTTTACCCCACCAGACCAGGAGCGGTCAGCCAGCAGGAAGAGGAGGAGGAGCTGGAGCTGCTGCTCAGGGGGTGAGGTTCGCTGGTGAGCGAGCGGGAACACGACCCCTGGTCGCTGTGGGTTGCAGACGTTGCTGTGTCAATTGGTGCCGAGCTTCTCAGAAAGATGTTATATGTTGGAAACGATCTCACAAGAAATAACGAAGTTAAACAGGAAGTTTTATGAAAGTAATCGAAACAAACTGAACTATTTTTTTTTTTTTTAGAAACATTAAAACTTGCTCCGTTATTTATTGACTGGCGCAAGACAGACAGACAGACGGACGGCCACCTCCGTGGTTAACAGTTAGCTCCACTCCAGCACATGCTCGTCTCGGTATTTGAGGATGTATTATTTTTTCATACGCACCACAATCACAACTTAAATGCGTAATATCGGGAATGAGACGTGGTTGTGTGTGATGGATAGTTGAGATGGTTTTAAATGCCAGGATGTTCGTGAACACTGGGCCACGTACCACGGGCTCTGATGTTGCTTCTTCCGCCTTAATAAATACGTAAAGCTGTGGTGTGTGTGTGTGTGTGTGTGTGTGTGTGTGTGTGTGTGTGTGTGTGTGTGAGCTGACATTGGTCACGTTGCCTCTTTTGAGAGAGAATCAGCCGCTTGATTCCAGTGAGATACGCAGGTCGAGCCGCTTGATTCCAGTGAGATACGCAGGTCGAGCCGCTTGATTCCAGTGAGATACGCAGGTCGGACCGCTTGATTCCAGTGAGATACGCAGGTCGAGCCGCTTGATTCCAGCGAGATACGCAGGTCGGGCCGCTTGATTCCAGTGAGATACGCAGGTCGAGCCGCTTGATTCCAGCGAGATACACAGGTCGAGCCGCTTGATTCCAGCGAGATACGCGGGTCGTCTTGGAGGTCCTTTGGTTACCATATATAGGCCCAGCCTTGGAACAGTTCGACTGCCAGTCATGCTTTGAATTTTTCACGCGCGCGCCAGACTCGCTGACCTCTGCTGGAATATATTAGTAACATCGCGGTACTCTTGTGCATCGCCCCATTTTTAGGGACCCGCACCCTACTGTTGACCACGTCGTCGTGTTAGGGACACCTCCCCACCTTGTTATTTGACTACGTCTTCGTGTTAGTGACACCTCCCCACCTTGTTGTTTGACTACATCGTCGTGTTAGTGACACCTCCCCACCTTGTTGTTTGACTACGTCGTCGTGTTAGGGACCCCTCCCTACCTTGTTGTTTGACCACATCGTCGTGCTAGGGACCCCTCCCTACCTTGTTGTTTGACCACGTCGTCGTGTTAGGGACCCCTCCCTACCTTGTTGTTTGACTACGTCGTCGTGTTAGGGACCCCTCCCTACCTTGTTGTTTGACTACGTCGTCGTGTTAGGGACCCCTCCCTACCTTGTTGTTTGACCACGTCGTCGTGTTAGGGACCCTCCCTACCTTGTTGTTTGACTACGTCGTCGTGTTAGGGACCCCTCCCTACCTTGTTGTTTGACCACGTCGTCGTGTTAGGGACCCCTCCCTACCTTGTTGTTTGACCACGTCGTCGTGTTAGGGACCCCTCCCTACCTTGTTGTTTGACCACGTCGTCGTGTTAGGGACCCCTGCCTACCTTGTTGTTTGACCACGTCGTCGTGTTAGGGATCCCTCCCTACCTTGTTGTTTGACCACGTCGTCGTGTTAGGGACCCCTCCCTACCTTGTTGTTTGACCACGTCGTCGTGTTAGGGACCCCTCCCTACCTTGTTGTTTGACCACGTCGTCGTGTTAGGGACCCCTCCCTACCTTGTTGTTTGACCACGTCGTCGTGTTAGGGACCCCTCCCTACCTTGTTGTTTGACCACGTCGTCGTGTTAGGGACCCCTCCCTACCTTGTTGTTTGACCACGTCGTCGTGTTAGGGACCCCTCCCTACCTTGTTGTTTGACTACCACGTGTCTGAATTTTGATGGTATATAATGAGAAAATGAGTGGCATCATGGTATTTTCTAAGACCAGCGCCCGTAAGGGACTGGAAACATAAGTTTTTTAAGTCTCGTATTGAGAGAGAGAGAGAGAGAGAGAGAGAGAGAGAGAGAGAGAGAGAGAGAGAGAGAGAGAGAGAGAGAGTCACAAGGTGATGGCAGAGATCGTCAGGATGGAGCACATCATCAGGATTGAGAGAGAGAGAGAGAGTGTGGGATGCGTCCTGTTGCGCCGCTCGGGTACGTCGCAGCCAGTGAGGCGGTATTGATGGGGGTCCGCTGATGCAGGTGAATTGGCGTAGGTGGTCACCGATATAATTAGCGTTGGGTACAGACTCTGGTCCGACCGCCTCCTGGGGGGGCTGACTGGTTCGGGGGAGGGAGGTGGTATATCTGGCGCTCTTCCTGCAATGGAAGGTTGGGGTCTGAGGTGTGGACTTCCGAGGGAGGAGGACCTTTTTAAGTGGGTCCTCGCGTGGTGGACGGAGAGAAACTTGATGAATGACAGTTTCTGTGACGTGACGAATATTCAGGTTTCCCTGGCTCTTTGGGAGTATTTTTAGGTGTGTCCCATGTCTTTAGCGGGTGAGTAGTTGATTGTAACGTCACGAAGATTGTATATACGAATGTGTGGAAAGTATACATTAATTTTTGACTGGTTGAATATGGAGGTAACAGAATACACAAGAATATTCTGTATCATTATTCCTTTTGGAGTATGGTTTGCTTAGCTGCCTATTTATTGACGCCGTGGGTATGATGACCTTTGACATGACCTTCATGAGGGTCAGATGAAAGGTCAGGCCGTCATTTCCTAAGGGACCTGACCCTTGACTCGATCCTAGTAAGATATAGGACATAGGCCAAGACCATCCTTCCTAATGGACGAGACCTATGACTTCACCCTTGTAAGGGTCAGGTCAGAGGTCAAACTATCCTTCGTAAGGGGTGCGACCTATGACTTGACCCTCGTAAGGGTCAGGTCGAAGATCAGACCATCCAACTTAGGGGTCGACCCATCATGCCAAAAGGTCGATACGATCGTTCTCAAGGGTCGAACCATCGTGCTGAAAGGGCTTAGGTCAAGGGGGATAAACTTGAGGGAGCGAACCTTAAGTTAGGTCAGGTCTGGCCAGGACTTGCTGTCACCAGGCACAGATGGTCTAATTTAGTCGTGTGTTGGAGCGGCGGCGGGCCGGCCGGCCACAGCTCGACCATCATGGCAAGAATAATTATAACCTGTTCTCTGTTATCAGTTGGTTGACGAAGTTTCTTTGTACATGTGCCTTATCAGACTATTTTAACACATGGAATTATTAGGACCGAATTCAGAAAAAAGAACGAGTAAATTTCTTTCAGTTCGTGGTGATAATAAGTTGAGAAAACGTTTATGCTTACGGAAAAACGTCCTCACAAACGTGCCAAAAGTAGGGTAGTTTTGGAAACACAAGTGTAGTAGTGTGTGTGTGTGTGTGTGTGTGTGTGTGTGTGTGTGTGTGTGTGTGTTTACGACTTGATCATAGTCGTGTATACAGTGGTCACTAGCCATCACCACTGCTTCCCCTCACCACTATAACCACCCCACCACCACCATAACTATATCCTTCACCACACTCGCCTCCCTCACCAGTACCACCTCCACGGACACAACCACTTCCTTCACCACTACTACCACCCTACCACTACCACTTCCCTCTACTACTCCATTCTCTCCAGCACAACCACTTTCCTTACAAGTATCACACACACACACACACACACACACACACACACACACACACACACACACACACACCACACGACATATCCACCACCAGCAACACAGCGACTCCCACCACCGCCACCACCACCACTTACCTCCGCCTTCCCCCCTCAGTCATCCTCCACCCTCACCCCTCGGGTCTCCGTCATCCTCAGTTGCCATCACATACTCCGTCAAACGTAAGGCGTAGTCTGTGTATGTGGTGCCGTGTGTATTGACCACGTCGTGATTGCAGAGTTCCCCGTCGTGTACCACAATGTTGGCAGTATCCTCGACCGAGTGTTACGTCAGTGTATTTTCTTTTATCTTTTATGACTTTATTTTTTTTTTTTTGCAGGGCTCCTTCTGCTTCTGTTTGAACGTCAGACCAAAAAAAAAAAAATATGATTCATATAAAATCAGGGAAAGAGTTAGCAGGTTGACAATGGAGAAGAAAAGTTGAGACCATTTTCTGTCTGAAAGGGGGGTTAAACTTTTATAGATTGTGGTGGTTTAGGAATAAAGCCATGTGGAAACCCATCGCCCTGGTGGACAGAACTCCCCATTGAATATGCATTTTTATCGTCACATGGTCGTGTGTATTTGTGGCTATGGCACTGTTCCCCCATCCAGGGGATTTGGATGGCCGGCATGTTGGGGAAAGATCAGGGGAAGTGGTTGTAGGGTGGATGAAGTGCTGCCGGATGTCGTTGGATGATGTGGGAAGATCGTGGAGAAATGTCACGGACGGAGAAGCTGGTTGATTGATTGGAAGAAATGGAATGTACGTCAAGAGTGGGACGAAAGGTTGTAGGTGAGTTGTTTTGAAGTAGGGTTAGGACATGTGTTGTTGTGGGAGTGTGTGTGTGTGTACGCCTGTTGGAAGGTACGACGGCCAGGCCATAAATGATTCTACCCCTTTGGTGTCCAGCAATATGAAAAACCGGCGAGAAATGGCAACCCTCCAATCCCCCCCCCCCTCCTCTCTCTCTCTCTCTCTCTCTCTCTCTCTCTCTCTCTCTCTCTCTCTCTCTCTCTCTCTCTCTCTCTCTCTCTCTCTCTCTCTCTCTCTCTGTCCTCTCACACACATTCTTTACGTTGGAGGCTTCACTCACGGGCACAAGGCCACATGAAGGCTGGCCCGTAATTGGAATATGACCAGGTTAAAAGGAGAGGAAAAAGAAGAATGTAAAAGTATGTAAGAATTTTAGATGAAGGGCAAAACCATTCATGTAGAAAGTGCCGGGTCATTAGTTGGGAAAGATATGAGAAGGTAGAGAGTTTCAAAGCTTCGAGGTGTAGGAAAGAAACAGTTATCAAAACGGCCCACCCTTGAGTTGCTAATGACCACACATTAATCGTGTGAGGCAGCAGGTTGCTGAGCATTGCGTGGTTTGGCTATTGGTGGTGGGGGGCACACAAGCAGCTATCCCTCGGGAGCGAAAACCAAAGTGATATTTGTAGAAGAGGGAGAGTGACCCAACGTTGAGGCGTAGGGGAAGTGGGTCAAGTCTTGAAGTTAGCCTGAAAGCGTGAAGTGGGCCAAGTCTTGAAGTTAGCCTGAAAGCGTGAAGTGGGTCAAGTCTTGAAGTTAGCCTGAAAGCGTGAAGTGGGTCAAGTCTTGAAGTTTGCCTGAAAGCTTGAAGTGGGTCAAGTCTTGAAGTTAGCCTGAAAGCGTGAAGTGGGTCAAGTCTTGAAGTTAGCCTGAAAGCGTGAAGTGGGTCAAGTCTTGAAGTTAGCCTGAAAGCGTGAAGTGGGTCAAGTCTTGAAGTTAGCCTGAAAGCATGAAGTGGGTCAAGTCTTGAAGTTAGCCTGAAAGCGTTGATAAGACGGACCGCTTTCCACCGAACACTTGACAAGTAAGGAAGCGGAGCTAGAACATCCCTAGGTCTGCCTTCACATTGGTAGCCCTTCTGTCTCTATATTGGAACGTGTGGAACTACCAGTAAAACCATTATTCACTTGCCAGACTCTAGGTGACTTCGAAGTCACGCTTACCAACCTCATCGACAGGTACAGGAGACGTGGTGTTCAGTTTGACATCCATCGCTCCCAGGGGGTAATATCGCACGGGTTACATCGCACCCAGGGGGTAATATCGCACGGGTTACATCGCTCCCAGGGGGTAATATCGCACGGGTTACATCGCTCCCAGGGGGTACTATGGCACCCAGGGGGGTAACATTGGACCATTATGATAATGATAATAATAATAATAATAATAATAATAATAATAATAATAATGATAATAATGATAAAAATGATAATGATAATAATATAATGATTATGTATCGTGGGAGGGGAAAATTTCAGGATAGAGTGGAGGATACGGTTATGCCCAACATGTGTAGGTTATTACAGGGTTGAAATTGAACAGAGGGGAACGAGTGGCATTTAGAATGATATATTAGGATAAATTGTGTTGTAGCACTTATTGAATTTAGCCGGGTTACTGCTTCCTCGGGACGAGATACTGCCTGCGCAGGTTTGAAACCCGAGATGAGACACGTTGATTGCGAAGAAGGAAAGAAAAATATGATATGGTTAGGGTGAGGAGGGGAGGGAAAGGGAGTTGAAATGTGTAAAGTGCAGTCATCAGGACAAGAGTGAATGAGCGACTGGCATTGGAAAGTGGAGGGAGATGATGAAATATGAAGGGAAGAAAATATGCGAAAGGACGGAGCCGTGAGGGATAGGACTGTTGATAAGATCAGAGGGGGGACAGTAACACCATCAGCGACTACTGCAGTGGATCTACCGGAGAGGAAGTTATACAACGAACAACCGAGAGATGCGGGAAAGCTAGAGGAGGGAAGTTTGGCAAGCAAAGACTTGTGCCACACCTTGTGAAATGCCCTGGAAATGTTGGAGGAGGAGGGAAAAATATCCATGACAGGAGAACCAGAGGCGAGTCATTAAAGACAGATCACCAGTAAACCCTGCATGGGGATACCCGCATTGGTAAGCTGAGTGAAGAGACTGGGATTCGAAGTGTATGAGGACGTGAAAGTTGGGAAGTTTCAGAGACTTTGGAGACGGCAGGAGAGGAAACGATTGGACGGTAGTTGGGAGGGGTTAGAACGGTCTCCAGTTGTAGGGATGGGGTGCACCAAGGCGTGCTTCTGTGTCAGGTAAGTTTAGGTTTTGAAATTTATTTTTTAAAGTTAGGTGAGACACGGGCAGACACGGCACGGGCAGTGGAGACCCTGATCAAGGCCATTCCATTAACGCTATCCATCTCTCTCTCTCTCTCTCTCTCTCTCTCTCTCTCTCTCTCTCTCTCTCTCTCTCTCTCTATCTATCTATCTATCTGTCTATATATATATATATATATATATATATATATATATATATATATATATATATATATATATATATATATATATATATAAAACTGTAATATGATTTTCCAGAATATGTAATACAATAAGTGTCTGTAGTGAATTATAGTACACTATAAGAGAATTATTGCGAATATGTAATACAGAAACTCTGATGTTAGACGTATTTTATATGTCAGCCATTTTTTTTCCTTGTTATATTTAAGAAAATCATGAAATAGGAATTCGAATCAGACGTTTGGAGGTGTCAAGATAAATGTGTCTTTTTTCCCCATCTTTTCCTGTGTGTTAGGTGTTGTTTGGAACCAATCCTATTTTTTTTTTTTCACAGGCTAGTGAGGCTCCTACGCAGTGTAAATGAAATTGATGGTTATTAAGAGTCAGTTCACGTTAGGAAAAGAATGACCCCCGGGGAATAAAAGCCAGCGTCACCCCCCCTCTTGACGACTCCCACAGTTCCTGCCTCATTTCACTCCGTCGTAAACGTAAATATCCCGCGATGAATCGACTCTCTGGAGGCACTCGTGGAAATAACTGGCACACGAACTGCTCACTTACAGTCAGGTCTCAGGTAGGGGCGCTGCCTCCGCCCCCGTGAGCATGCAGGGGGGGCGAGGGAGGGAGCGTGCCTGTGTTGCCAGCTACATCATCGGTTGTATTTGCATGATTTGCCGCGATGGTGAGGGTATTGTTGCACAGCGTGGGGATCCGCTCGCTTGACGTCATAATGCTGAGGCGTTTCTTTGGGTGGGAGGGAGGGAAGTTGAAGGATGTGTGTGTACCGTGTCCTCCGCTGACCCGTGTTACCTCCGTCGCTAGGTTGGCCTGGGAGCGGCAAGTGGCATGGCCTCACGTGAAGGAAGCTGGACAGTACGGGTGTGTGTGTGTGTGTGTGTGTGTGTGTGTGTGTGTGTGTGTGTCGTCCGGCACGCCTTATAATTCCGGTCAGACGTCCACTCGTTAGTGGTTGAGGCCCTCGACGGAGGGTTTCTAATTCCACGGTAATCGTTACAAGGAGAGGGAGAGTGAGTCGCTCTGGCGACGCGTCAGTGGCTGGGCCTCCTGTGTGTGTTTGTATGGGTGTGTAATGTTATGTATACTTTTGGTTGTACATGTAGATGGAGTCCCATATATAGTTGTGGGTGTACATGTAGATGGAGTCCCATATATAGTTGTGGGTGTACATGTAGATGGAGTCCCATATATAGTTGGGTGTACATGTAGATGGAGTCCCATATATAGTTGTGGGTGTACATGTAGATGGAGTCCCATATATAGTTGTGGGTGTACATGTAGATGGAGTCCCATATATAGTTGTGGGTGTACATGTAGATGGAGTCCCATATATAGTTGTGGGTGCACATGTAGATGGAGTCCCATATATAGTTGTGGGTGTACATGTAGATGGCGTCCCATATATAGTTGTGGGTGTACGTGTAGATGGAGTCCCATATATAGTTGTAGGTGGACGTGTGTAAGGTGAGATGGGATCCCACCTTGAAATGAATATGACCACGTCGTCCTCAGATGTGGAGGAGGATCGTTTTCCCTCTCCAGAGGTCAAGGCCAGTGAGGATGTGTGTGTAATAGTGCGGGCTGTATTTTCAGAGTGTTGCCGCAGACTAGCGGAAACTTTTGTCATGGGGTCTTACCCCCGTTGGTGTCGGTGGTGGTGGCACACGAGGGGGAGGAGCACCACCACAGGTGTAGGAAGTGGGCCACGGAACAGACCAGGCTGGGTAGCCCGGCTGCAGTTGTACGTGTGGCCGTCGTGTTACACTTGAGGGCTGGTGACAGCTGATGAGGGGCCGTGCTCGACCTGGTGTCCAGGGTCGTCAGGTGGCGAGGTGCTCTGGACTGGTCGGCGCCGCCACCTGCAGGTGTTGGTGGTGGTGGTGGTATACAACGGGGAGAGGGGCGATGTACGCTGAATATTTGTGTCGTCGTGATGTGGTGGTGGTTGACGCCGGTGCGATGAAGACTTGAAGCGCGAGAACACCTGTGGTCTTGGCCACCTCTGACGGCAGCTGGTTATGTAGGGTGATTTGACTGACACGGGTGGACGGAGTGGTGTTGGATGATCATGATGAAGGAGTATAGTTGGAGTGTTAGGGGAGGTGCCGGGTGCGAGTTCGGTGGCTGGGACGGTGATTTTGTCCGTGATGACGGGGGGAGTATTTCATGAGGGGCCGTCGTCTGGAAGGGGTGATGGTAGGTGTAGTGTTCAGTGAAGGTGGTTGATGGGACATAACTTGATACTGATGATGGTGGATGGTGGTGTCTGGTTACGGCGAAGGGTAATCGGTGGGAAGTGGTTGGTCCTGAAAGATGGTATATAGACGTTTGGTGATGGTGTAGGTTTTATGTAGTTTGCTGATGGTGTAGGTGGTATATAGACGTTTGCTGATGCTGTAGGTGGTATATAGACGTTTGCTGATGCTGTAGGTGGTATATAGACGTTTGCTGATGGTGTAGGTGGTATATAGACGTTTGCTGATGGTGTAGGTGGTATATAGACGTTTGCTGATGGTGTAGGTGGTATATAGACGTTTGCTGATGGTGTAGGTGGTATATAGACGTTTGCTGATGGTGTAGGTGGTATATAGACGTTTGCTGATGGTGTAGGCGGTATATAGACGTTTGCTGATGGTGTATGTGGTATGTAGACGTTTGCTGATGGTGTAGGTGGTATATAGACGTTTGCTGATGGTGTTAGTGGTATGCAGACGTTTGCTGATGGTGTAGGTGGTATATAGACGTTTGCTGATGGTGTAGGTGGTATATAGACGTTTGCTGATTGCGTTAGTGGTATGTAGACGTTTGCTGACGGTGAGGATGGTGATGGGGCTGAGGTTCAAATGGGACTGTGATGGATGGAGTGATTGGTTATTGTAATGATGATTGGAGGTTGATTGGTAATTTGATTGGTACATTGGTTGTTATCTGGTGATTGGTACATTGGTTATTATCTGGTCTTGGGTAAGGTATGGTGTGGTATACAGAATATTGGCTTCTTGATGACGTTGGGAGAAAACATGGGCTGGGTAGTGAAGACCTACATATGTACATATAAGGGGAATAACGGTGTGCCTTAACGTGGGTCCAAGTGTGGCTCCCCGTGCACAATTCACCCTCCCTCCCTCCTCCTCCCCTCTACTATTCGCCCGCTCCGTTCTCCTCCCCTTCACCCAGAGCAGCACCCCCTGGCGGGCCGCCGTGTCACGCGCACCCGCCGGATCCCTTTAGGATTAAAGGTGTAGTGTCGGGAGTGCACCGCAAGCGGATAGGTCGCTTGACGGACACCTTGATTGCTGCTCTAATGCTGCGTTTAACGAGCCCGATAAAGTGCGTTTACACTCCGGGTGCACTGGATGCGTTTAGAGTGGGTTTAAGGAGCTAGTTAAGGGGTGTTTAGAGCCCGGATGCGCCGAACAGGCTTAAAGTTGGATTTAGCGAGCCTGTTTAGAGTGTGCCTAGAGTCTGGGTACACTGAGCGGGACTAAAGTAGGGGTTAATGAGCCGCTCAAAGTGTATTTAGAGTCCGGGGTTTTGCAGAATGTTCAGTGTGGAGTTTGACGGAGCCGTTTACCACTTAGTGAATATAACTTGGTTCGGTTCCCGCTTCTGGGAAGATGTTATGGTGGCGGGTGTCCGGTCGTGGTCGTGTAATTTCGACCCATCTTTGGCTAAGGTGGTTGAGGGATGTGTAACATATAAGAGAGTAAAGCCAGTGTCCATAATTGGTTGAGAGACGGGACAACACGAAGGTTAAAGTCTCTTCCCGTAACACCCACACACACATCCACCCACCTACACCCACTCACCTTTCGTCAGTATCATAGAGAGGTCAGGAATGATACGTGACGCAAATGTCAGGCTGCGAGTAATGTTTACAAATGCAGGTGGACCAGTAGTATATGGTGAAGAGCTGGGATTCAAGGACCGAATTAGGGAAAGTGTGCCAGATATTGTTGGAGGGTTGGGGACGTACCATACGGAGGAGATAAGATTTCGTCTGTTCTGTCCAGCGGGAGAGCCAGGAGCGATAGATAAGACAAAGGAGGGTAGATAGATTCACATAATAGATACAACCTTTGGAATACAGCCCACTCTGACCTTGTAGATTGGGAATAGTGACTGTAGGTAAGCATTGCTTTGTTGTGTCCATGGTATATAATCTGGGAAGAGTGACTGTAGGTAAAAATTGCTTTGCTGTGTCCATGGTATATAATCCTCCAGATGATGTTAACGAAGAGGAAGAAATACATAGTGATGTTAGTGAAGGAAGGTTCAGGAGGGTACGTGAGGTAGTAGAATACCTGCTTCTCAGATATGGTAAAGCCCTGATGAATTGGGGGATTTTTACTATTAAGAGAAGCCTTGGGGGGTGGATTGGATTCTGACTGTGACAGAGTCATGGAGTCGCGCATTTTTATGGATTAAGATTTTTCTCTACCAGCACATCACCGAGCTTGCTCAGCTCAGAGGGAGTGATACACGAGCTTGGCAAGATATTTATCTTCACACACGTCGTTGCATGGAAATTGAGAATATCATATATGATACACCAGTGGGGAAAAGTAAACATGTAACGCTTCTGTTGTTGTGGTAAGTGACGTCATAAAAGAGCAGAGGTGAAACCTGACGCAGAGGCGAGGTTGTAATCATGGAACTGACACAGAACTCAGCAGTTACTGTGATAACATGAATTGGGAAGTATGAGTTACGTCGGCAGGTTCTAGGGCATTGTAGGGCAAGTGTTCTGCGAAAATTACAGAACAGGAGTAGAAATAGCGGTGACTTTGTCCTCAGTATAGCGGAAAGGTTAAAAGAGTAAGTTTGGCTTAAAGTTATCAGAAAAGCGAAGCAGCTTAGCGATGTGCTGTGGAGAAGCTAGAGGCGGCACCTCAGGCAAGTAACATTTTAAAAAGGAGCAAGATGGCAGACAGCAAGTATTGTCGGCTCAGAAAGAAGGAACAAGGAAGCCTTGGAAAGCTTATTGATGGTAAGGCCGGATGAGAATCCAAAGCTTTATCATATATTCCTCTGGAGTCAGTCTTCAGTCAAAGAGCAACTGTAATGCGGCTGAGGGAGAGTCGCAGGGGAGAGTTATAGAGAATGAATAAATGCGAGGAACCGAATGACTAGTTCGAGATTGTTGTGACGGTGGATGATACTGTAGCCTCAACACCCTTTACATATAGACTGGGGATAGTTCTTGGAATGTACTGA
>NC_092256.1:10266888-10276888 GCF_036320965.1 Panulirus ornatus | reverse complement strand
GGTGATGGTCTGCCAGCGAGGGCGCTATATGGTGTCCCCCGGTGATGGTCTGCCGGCGAGGGCGCTGTATGGTGTTCCCCGGTGATGGTCTGCCAGCGAGGGCGCTGTATGGTGTTCCCGGTGATGGTCTGCCAGCGAGGGCGCTGTATGGTGTTCCCGGTGATGGTCTGCCAGCGAGGGCGCTGTATGGTGTTCCCGGTGATGGTCTGCCAGCGAGGGCGCTGTATGGTGTCCCCCAGTGATGGTCTGCCAGCGAGGGCGCTGTATGGTGTCCCCCAGTGATGGTCTGCCAGCGAGGGCGCTGTATGGTGTCCCCCAGTGATGGTCTGCCAGCGAGGGCGCTGTATGGTGTCCCCCAGTGATGGTCTGCCAGCGAGGGCGCTGTATGGTGTCCCCCAGTGATGGTCTGCCAGCGAGGGCGCTGTATGGTGTCCCCCAGTGATGGTCTGCCAGCGAGGGCGCTGTATGGTGTCCCCCGGTGATGGTCTGCCGGCGAGGGCGCTGTATGGTGTTCCCCGGTGATGGTCTGCCAGCGAGGGCGCTGTATGGTGTCCCCCGGTGATGGTCTGCCAGCGAGGGCGCTGTATGGTGTCCCCCGGTGATGGTCTGCCAGCGAGGACGCTGTATGGTGTCCCCCCGGTGATGGTCTGCCGGCGAGGGCGCTGTATGGTGTCCCCCGGTGATGGTCTGCCAGCGAGGGCGCTGTATGGTGTCCCCCGGTGATGGTCTGCCAGCGAGGACGCTGTATGGTGTCCCCCGGTGATGGTCTGCCGGCGAGGGCGCTGTATGGTGTTCCCGGTGATGGTCTGCCGGCGAGGACGCTGTATGGTGTTCCCCGGTGATGGTCTGCCAGCGAGGGCGCTGTATGGTGTTCCCGGTGATGGTCTGCCGGCGAGGACGCTGTATGGTGTTCCCCGGTGATGGTCTGCCAGCGAGGGCGCTGTGTGGTGTTCCCCGGTGATGGTCTGCCAGCGAGGGCGTTGTATGGTGTTCCCCAGTGATGGTCTGCCAGCGAGGGCGCTGTATGGTGTTCCCCGGTGATGGTCTGCCAGCGAGGGCGCTGTATGGTGTCCCCCGGTGACGGTGTGAGCGAAGCTTCAAGTGGTATTGGGGGTGGGAGAAAATGATAAAGCATAAAGATTAGAATAAGTTATCTACTAATTACATCCATTATAGAAAAAAATAAAGTGCCACATGAAGCGTCTGGCGTCACTGGATTAGCACCCTGGTACTCGGGAACACTTGGTTTGATTACTGGCTGTCACACGTTTGAGTATGATCGTGTTAGCGTAATGTACCACTGACACGATGAGCGGGGGGGGGTTGGTAGGTTGGTTATGCCGCCCTCCACCATGTCATGTGCACTGTGTTTATGTATCTTCTTTTCCACGGTATTGCCAGTGTGGAACTAAGTCTTAACGGTTGTGAAAATTGTGCACGTAAATGACCTCCAGCAGTGTGAGGAGCGATGCTTGTATGGAGGGTAGCCAGGTCGTGGGAGCGGGACATGCCTGATGTGTGAAGGGGTCATTGGTTTAATGGTCGTGATGGGCAGTAGTGAGGAGGGATCCCGGGTACGCATCATACTTGCCTTAACGTGTGAACTTGGGACAGTATTTTCAACTCGCTGTTTGACGTCGATATTGATGGATTTAACTCTTGTTTGCTGAGATTACCCTACATATGGTGGAGGAGAGTCTGTTATTTACCACCGATATGCCAATCACCTGATGTCCCTGTACTATTGTTCCACGGAAGACCAAGAATATATTATTATTATTTCTAGATAGTTCACGTTCCTACAGTGAAGGCTATATGGATGCTGCTCTCTGATTTCCAGGGTAAGGCCATTCCATTGCAGCGTGATGACAAGATCCGAGGTGATCAGTACTGGTTTGTAGATGTGAATATGGTATGGTGGAGAATATTCGTATATTGGTAAGGCATGATTGTATACTCCACTCATGTATATTGATTCGATATTGAAAGTGATGGTACGTGTGACGTATTTAAGGCGGCAGTGAGGTCTTGTTCCCTGTTGGCTGGCTAGGTGGCTTTCACCCCTGCATTATCAGACTCAGGCGGCCTAGCAGGGTGCAGTCATCTTATCAAAAGCACTTTCGGAGATGTGTTCTTCCTGTGTGTGGTGTGTTGCTTCATGTTCCGGTAGGTCTACTGTGCTATTTCAACCTGTGGTTAATGCGTATTTCAGTAGCTACCTCCGTAGTGTAGGAGTCGTGTTTGCGAGGAGGATAATCACAGGGATCGCTGGTCCCTTGTGGTGTTTCCCGCCTGGTGGAGGAGTGTGATACCTGTTGGGCGGTATGCACTGTTCCCCTTGCATTATCCTTGTATGGTAGCTTTAAATGTAGCGAGTCTGAAGGCCAGAAGAACGCCATCTGTGGGAGTGTGTAGGGTTCAGGAGGACCATTGTGGTGTAGGGACCCCGCTGTAGTGAGTGTGGAGGCTACAGGAATACCTCTGGAGAGTGAGTGTGGTGGCTACAGCAACACCACTGGAGAGGGTGTAGAGGCTTTAGGAACACCCCTGGAGAGTGAGTGTGGGCTACAGCAACACCCCTGGAGAAGGTGTGGAGGCTACAACAAGATCACTGGAGAGTGAGTGGAGGCTGCAGAAACCACTGGAGAGTGAGGCTACAGGAACACCACTGGAAAGTGAGTGTGTAAGGCTACACGAACACCTTCAGGTAGCAGAGCAGAGCCCCATGGCAGAAGGAAGCGTTGATAAGAAACAAGTGTGTGAGGAAGTAAGATGAAACTGCTGTGTAAAACCTTGAGCCGCAGGGTCGCTGGTGGGAACATGAGATTGCTGTTTATTGTGGCAACGCTGGTGATGGATGACGGGCCCAGCTCGTTAAGTGCTGTTGGTCGAGTGATTAGTGCGCCGGCCAGCCATAGCTAGAGCCAGGTTGCTTGGCTGGCGTTATACAGGGGGGTGGTCCCTGTAAACCGTTTTCCATCACAGCCAGATCCTGTCCCACCTTCTTCAGTCATGTCTCTTGACTTCTTTATGATTTGTGCCGGTATGTGTTTATTGTACGCCCAACATGCTCGTGCTGTAGCGCTAAAAGGGTTACAGGGGATCACGGGTCTTGGTCAGACCTCCACACAGTGGGTTGATAGGATTGTTCGAAAAGTGGGTTGGTTCATCACACGAGCTTGTTTGTTCAAGACCATCTTCCTTCTCCGGCGGCATCTGATCCTCTCTACCTTCTTCCTCAGTTACGTCGTCACATACTCTTTCACACCTCGCCCTCCTCAGCTTCCCCTACACACACACACACACACACAGACACACACACACACACACACACACACACACACACACACACACACACACACACACACACATTGATTCCGTCCATGGTATTGCTATTTCCAAAATTTGCTCACCTGATTACGGTCGAGCGTTATCCGATGCCGATTAACATGGATGATATATATACACCTCGCCCATTCCCCTGGCAAGGAAAAAAGAATTTTGACGGGGAATCCACCAGCAGCAGCCAGTGTTGGAGAGAGAGAGAGAGAGAGAGAGAGAGAGAGAGAGAGAGAGAGAGAGAGAGAGAGGACGCAGTTCCCTGACACTGTGAATCCCTTTTTTTTTTTGGAGATTCTGTAGTGGATGGCTGCGTGGAAGACGTCACTGTGGAAGGCGTCATCCCCCAATAGGCTTCAGTCTCGTCACTGTGAGAAAGAGAAAAAAGTCACCGATGTCAACTGAGAGAGAGAGAGAGAGAGAGAGAGAGAGAGAGAGAGAGAGAGAGAGAGAGAGAGAGAGAGAGAGAGGATGGCTACATGGGAGTTACGAAGATAGCCAGACTACAAGGCCCTGACGAGTTAGTCTGGCTTTAACCCTAAAAAAGAAATAAAAGAAACGCAGTCCCCCTTAAAAGCGGTAGAAAACAGGGAGAAGCTGATGATGATGGTGTGGAAGAGGACGGGTGTACTGGACGGTACATACATATATTGGGCGGGAACTTTGTCGACCGAGAAAAATCGTCTGTGCTGAGACCCACCCCCGTCACTCCCTGCCACAATCATCGAGCACCACAGAGAGATCCACGAGCTTATACCCTTAGATCCTGAAACACACACACACACACACACACACACACACACACACACACACACACACACACACACACACACACACAAGGCGGGTCACACGTGTGATCACGTGACATTCAAGTCATCGCACCAGCAGCTTTCCGTCAGTATGGCCGCGCGTCCGTGCAGAATCCACGGGTCACTCCGTGCGTGGACCTGGGTCACCACATAGAGACATACAGGACCGCTGGTAGTGGTCTGAACGCCCTCTAGTGACTTAGCCAGTTATTGCTCTCCCGATACATGTATGATGGGTGATGTACGGTATTTTACACCCGGTAAAAAAAAAAATTATCTTCCCGGATGGGTGCGATGAATTTCGAGATGATCGATACGACTCGGTGTTGTCTCGGTTGTGGGTTGGTGAGCGTGAGTGAGACCAATTATCTAATTATGGCAGCTCCAGAGTGTGGTTGATACCATCGAAATGTGAAATCAATATTGCATAAGTTGTGACAAATGACATGCTATGTCGCCAGCAGTCGATGTATTACAGTACCATGAAATCAGGGCTTCATATGTAAGGCCAGACCCATGAGCATTTCTCATAATCCTTCATACGTCGTGTCAGATTGTTGTTTCAGTATATATATATATATATATATATATATATATATATATATATATATATATATATATATATATATATATACTGAAAATCCTTTCCATATATATATGGAAAGGATCGCAATTTTGCGCGTGATCAAGATATTCCTATGAGTCCACGGGGAAAATGAAACACGAAAAGTTCCCAAGTGCACTTTCGTGTAATAATCACATCATCAGGGGAGACACAAGAGAGAAATGTAACAGTCAGTTTTAATACAACGAAGAGACGTAGCTAGTATTCCATTTGGTAAACATGCGAATCTTCTTTAACATGTTTTAGATAAGTCGATAGTTGAAAAACTGGTAATACGGTCCTTCACCATTAAGGAGGACACGCCATATTTTCTCACCAGTGGTGAAACATGAACAATCAGACCAGAAGACCTTGAGTAGCAAGACTCGGGTCATGAATTTTCCTGTGTGTGTGTGTGTGTGTGTGTGTGTGTGTGTGTGTGTGTGTGGCTCAACCGCCGGCTGCATCCTTGAGGTTCATCAGATTGTGTTTGCGTGTCTGTTGGAAAAAGTGTCACGGTCAGAAGAAAAAAAAACAAACAAGCCCGCAGTAAACCCTAAGTTGGGCTAGCAGGGTGTAGTGATGATGGCATACCAGCAGCATGCCACCACAGAAGAAGCAGCAGCAGCAGTTGTAGTATTCTTGTGAAGTGTAGACCGGAGTGGACTTCGTCTTCTGACCTGACCTGACCATTAGGATTCAGGTGGTGAAAGGCACGTTTTATGAAGACGCAACGAAAAGAAAAGCGTAGTGAGGATGGCCCCATGACCTGACCCCCTCGAAATGATTCAAGCTGTGTCCCAAGGCCGGTTGAAGAAGCTAGTGAGGAGAATGCCCATGTTATGTACACACGCCGGGGAGTCTCCCTCTCACATTCGAGGTATGATTTTAGTGGAATTGTGTAACAGCAGCGGCAGCAGTAAGCGACTGTGGAGGCAGTGAGGGAGTTAGGTCGTCTCATCACAGTCGATTGGTCCCCGAGTGTTCATTGTAACTAAGTAGAAATTCAGCACCTCTGTACTTACGACGTGTGATCACCTTCTCCGATCCTCGCGTGGTTCGTCAGAGGTTAATTCTTTGTGGGATGAGAGTAGAAACAGTTTCTTTGGCACGGTTAAACAGAGAGGCAGTGATACGCGAGAAGGCGTAGATCCTGTCAAAGAGCTCAAGACCACCAAGGTAAGCTCTAGCAAACACACTGATACTGTCCACTGTGGAGGAACACTGTCTCCTGTCGATGCGGAGACAAGAGACGGTTGGGAGGTGCCCACAGTAAGCTGGTGTTGGGCCTCGTCAAAACACGGAGGGATGTTTTGAGAATAATTCAACCTTCGCACGACAGCTTGATGTATGAAGTGTACACCACACACACACACACACACACACACAGAGAGAGAGAGAGAGAGAGAGAGAGAGAGAGAGAGAGAGAGAGAGAGAGAGAGAGAGAGAAGGAAAAAAATGATGAAACTTGTGGTCTGTAAAATAGATTTTCTAATCAGAATGTATAATTAGATCCCTATACAGGGCAAAAAATGAATGGGGGTTTGGGGTGGGGGGTTGGGAGGTGGATCGTGTTAGTTTTCAGTTTTGTGGAAGATGTTTGTCGTCCCACGTGAGTCATAATTACCTTCAGGATTTTCTCTTTTTTTTTCTTTTTGATGAAAATGTTTCCAGACGGACAGGGAAAATATATCCGGAGGTGAGCGAGCATCCAGCCATGATGAACAACGTTGTTCTGTTGTTACTAAGCTTGTTGGGTGAGGGGAGTGTGAGAGCTGAGGGTGTGTGGGGTTAGAGGACGGCCCCCACAAACCATAACTGTGGCAGTGTATAATGTGAAGGTCAAGCACAACCCCCCACATCTTTACTGTTGCTGGTGGTGGTAGGCGGTGGTGGTGTTGGCTGCCTGATACCAGAGACTGGTACTGTTGCTGGTGGTGGTAGGTGGTGGTGGTGTTGGCTGCCTGATACCAGAGACTGGTACTGTTGCTGGTGGTGGTAGGTGGTGGTGGCTGCCTGGTACCAGAGAGGCATGTTATGTATAGATTTGGGAAACAGACTTTATTTCCGAGGGTGTCGGGTTATTGAGGTGCGATACTGGTGGTCCGCCTGCCTCTCTCTCTCTCTCTCTCTCTCTCTCTCTCTCACACACACACGTCAGCATCTGCCGATTGGTAGCCGAAAATAGCTGACGGTGGGACCCCAGGCAGTCAGTACGCGGTAGAGCCAGGTAGACCAGAAGAGCTGGTGGTTTGTGACCAGGTTATCTATGATACAGATGGTAACAAAGATGGTTCCGAGCAACGCCAGGTGGTCACGGTAAAGTGGTACTAGGAGTCCGACCCTAGACAGTAAAGGGGAAGACTGGCAGACTGTGTGATGGGTGGCGCTGAGCCGCTGAATCTAGCGTAACGGAGCGTTACGGTCGGTCTGACGCGAGGGATTTTTTTTTTTTTTTTTTTTGCATTGTGTGAGCTTACTTAAAGTTGATGCATGTCAAACAGTTTCTCTTATGAAGGAATGGGAGTAAGGATTCTCTCTCTCTCTCTCTCTCTCTCTCTCTCTCTCTCTCTCTCTCTCTCTCTCTCTCTCTCTCTCTCTCGTCCTCGGTATGTTCATTATGCATTGCATTCCAGTTTTTTTTTTTAAGGTGTGACAGTCCGCTGCAGGATGTAGGAACATTACGTAATGCGACTAGAGTTAAAGCTGTCCAGGGCTCTTTAAGGACGATGGTGTACCGCCTATTGCGTACGATGGCGTCACCTTTGACCTGGGTAGTGAAGGGTCGGGTCAAATACCAGCCTATGGTATGGACGTGCTCAAGGCGTCGTAACTGCCTTGTAAGATGTATGACCCCTTTAATGGTACCGGTGTGGCTTTTGTGATGGAATTTATTGTCTTTTGTTAACTTATTCTATGGAGGGCTAACGTGTTTCTCTCTCTTTGTTACAGGTGAGTGTTGGATAATCTGAAAACGTCACGTTGCTGACGGGTGAGTATTTCAGGGATTATTCACGTGGGATAGATAGAATTAAGGGATGTAGGATAGATAGAATTAAGGGATGTAGGATAGATAGAATTAAGGGATGTAGGATAGATAGACTTAAGGGACGTAGGATAGACAGAATTAAGGTGGGATAGATAGAATTAAGGGATGTAGGATAGATAGAATAAAGGGACGTAGGATAGATAGAATTAAGGGACGTAGGATAGATAGAATAAAGGGATGTATGTTAGAATTAAGGAACGTAAGGGAAGGTTAGGCATTGTCTAGCGGGACTGCGGTGTGTACCACGGTGTGTGGGTCTGACCTTACCCTGGTGGCGGCCTTCAGCGGTGGTTCTCCAGCTCACGTGGCCCAACCCGCAGACCTCTCCCGCCACTCTACCTCTCCTCCAGCTGCGGAAGCCTCGCCTCGAACGCACACTACTGCTGTAAACCAGAGTACGTGTAGCGGGGGAGGTCACACGGGAGGGTAATGTGGCAGCACCGCCTCTGTGTCAGCCTCGTGCAGTACGTGTAGGTGTACTGGTGGTGGCGGTGTCCGTGTGTGTGGGGCGAGGTGGTGCCCTTGCTCGTCAGGCCGGCTTGTGTGGGACCTGAATAACACGCACCTGATCGGCTGGCTGGTCTACCCCCGGCATAGGTTTTACACACACACACACACACACACACACACACACACACACACACACAGAGCAGTCCCTAGGGGTGGATCAACAGCTGCGTGGACTGTGGACCGGTTGCCGCGACCAGGATTCGAACCTATAGGGGTTTGACCCCGGACGGCCCGTGCATGTGTGACGGTGAGTAACGCTAACCGCAGCACAGCGGAGATCCTTGTGTGTGTGTGTGTGTGTGTGTGTGTGTGGGTTAGTTACATACGCTAACCACCCAGGTCGTAGTGCTCGTCCACACTTGTTACATCCAGTAATTTGTACACAGGAATGATTATATGTAAACTTGTCATGGTCCCCTCCTGCCTGGCCTGGTGATCCCTTGTTCCTGGTGGTAGATGGATGGTGACTGAGGTGTGTTGGTATTGTCCAACCCTCACTGTGAGCTTCGTCCTCCTAGTGTGGCACGTCCACCTCCCTCCTGCCCTCATCACGTTCACCAGGGTATCCAGTGTCACGCCCAGGTTCCATCTCTTTTCTCACCACTTCCTCTTGTGTTTGGCTCACGTGGCTTAGGCTGGCTTGGGGCTCGGTCAACCCCCAGTGATGTATGCTACTCTCCTCGTCGTGAGAATTGTTCATTGTGGAGTCGGTCATAACGAATTCGTCAGTTGTGACGTAAGCTGTTCATTGTGGAGTCGGTCATAACGAATTCGTCAGTTGTGACGTAAGCTGTAGGTAGTGACGTGCCCTTAAGGTATTGAGGCGTCTTTCTCAGTAGGACCTGGGTGCCAGCTGGCACTATTGGTGGGTGGGTGTGAAGGGCGTGTGTGTGTGTTGTCCCGATGGCTGGTAAGTGTGCTGACCCACCCCTCCACAATTCTCCCTCCCTTGGGAAGCTGGTCGTCCAAGTGGGCTAAAACCCTAGCTAGGGTCGCGCACCTGACAACGCGGCTTGGAATCCTATTTTGGACCAGATGTACTGCTACAGTTCCCCTTTGATAATGGACCAAGCCAGTCGTGATGAGAGGGAATGTTTGCTCTGCCTTCGTTTTGATTTTGGAGGCCGGTCTGTACCTTCAGAGCTGGAACCTGGAATTAAGCTGGACTGGTTGCACCCCTTCATCAGCCCGGCTCTTTGAGGTCGCTGCTCGCTGGCTCTGGTGCTCTCTCTCTCTCTCTCTCTCTCTCTCTCTCTCTCTCTCTCTCTCTCTCTCTCTCTCTCTCTCTCTCTCTCTCTCTCTCTCTCTCTCCCGCCTCACCACACAAAGTAGATAGTTGCCCTTTGAGTTTTCTGTCGTCCCCAAAACGCAGACCATGATTTTGACGTGCGATTGAAGCGGGTCGAACAGTTTCAGGATTCGGTGGTTAATATTTGAGTCGTGTTCGGGATTTTTTTGTTGTGCGTCCTGCGTTGCTTGGCAGACTCGCTGTCTTTCTGGTGTCAGAAGTTCACTCCTCAGCTGGCTTAACTTTCATCTAAATCTTGGGAGTATTCCTTGTCAGATCTTCATGAGGCAGTGTGATGTTCCTCCGAGGTACCTGATTGGCAGAAGACCCATGATTGGAGAGTGCAGTTTGCCTGAGTTATGTCACACAGGATGTAACCCGAAACTTGAGGTGGCTCGTAA